>NW_007726802.1:77860-132192 GCF_000696425.1 Galeopterus variegatus
CAACCTTAGCAATATTTATGATTACTGCATTGAAATGTGCTCTATAATAAACAAGTACCCCTACATCACTCACACTCACGCACTTCGGCACAGCAAATCTGGGAGAAGTGGTACACACTCTACAGTCTTTTTAAATGGACCTCTTATTTAAAAAAAAAAGTTCAAGCCAAGTTTTGTTTTGTTTTGTTTTTTATTATGCGTTATAAAACGATTTTCTTTCAGGAGTCCTTTTGGGGTTTTATTTAATTGAATGACTGATAAATGCTGAGTCCTTTGCTCTGTTTCTTGTGCTTTCACTATCTACCCAACGACTTCAGCAGGACTTTTTAATTTTTTTTTTTGGAATAGTTTATAATATTTTACAGAATCCACTGTTAAATCTGCAACTTACTTATGATTTTATTTAACAGTGGGATTTTCCTCGTGTTGCACACCAATTCAGGTACTTAAGGGAAAAGAATAAGAAGAAGAGTTTCTAATTTGTTTAAAACCTCACCAAAATAGGAAGACTCCTCAAAGAAAGGTGCATGACTTGTCCAACTCATATTTTAGGCCTCAAGAACTTCAAGTGGGTTTCAAGAGAGCATAGGGAATACCAATTCACTCGGTGTCAACAGTTAACTCTACACCGGTTGTTAAAATACTTAGTTGAAAGAAGCTCCTCTAGTGCTCCCCACACCCCTCATCCTCACTTCCATAGGATTCAGCGGAGCTCCACAAGATCCAGCAACTAAAGCGTTAACACTTGGCACAGCAGAGCGTCCTCCTACTCTGGTCCTCTGGCAGGCATCAGTCCACACTGACAGCGAGGGCCCTGCCTTTACTGCTTTTTAAGTATTTCTTATGTCACCCTTGATTACTGAGGAACAAGCTGGCTTTGCAGAACATTCCTATGACATGTGCCTAATTCCCCAACTCTTGCTCATGGAAGATGAAGATATGATTAATTGGCCCTGGTGTACTTTCCCACAGAGCTGGGGCAGGGACAGGGAAGACCTGGCATTCCAGGTATCTACCACCAAACCCCAAAGCTGATGTGGGAGAGGAAATTACTTTGTTATCCTTGGCTTAAAAGAAATGGAGCAGTCCCAATTTTAGAAAAGAAAACTGAGGAACAAGGGAACTATTATTATAGACATTGGGTCAAGAAGAATGAGATTGAAAACAGAAAAGGAAGGATATGGTTGAAATATGGAAGCAATTCCTGACAGTAAGAGTTGCCAAACATTGAAATGGGCTATAAAGAGAATTTGTTGAATCTCCCTTTCTTGGATTCTTCAGGCCCAGGAATTGATTGCATGACCCGAAAAAATTACTTTCTAGTTCTCTGATGCTATGGTTTTCCTTTTTAAACTACCAACTACTGCTCATATTTTGCTTTGGTCTGTTTTCCCAAAGACATGTCACACACAAAAGAAGTACAAAAAGGTACAGCAAATTTATGCTGTTTGTCAGTATTCCTTCCAGCAAAATGAAATTTTAAATGGAAAGTCCAAAAAAGACAGTATAAAAATTTACCTAGAGGAGAATAAAAAGTTATAAATTAATTTGTCACTGCATGTTTTTTTTTTCTTAATTGCAAGTTTGCTAAAATGCTGACATAAACCGTGGGAAAACATTTAGTGAGAAATAAGTAACATTAAATCATACATCCACTGTGATTAAAATCACATGGAAAAACATGTATCAATAAAGGAAAATAATGCTAAGACCTAGTTGTGTTAGGGTGATGAGACTTCTGATTTTTCTCGTCTCAAACTGATTTACTTAATCAGATACAAAATAGTTGTATTGATTTTACAATGCTTACAGTAATAACAATAAAAATAATTTATATATACATATACATGAGATTTTTGAGTCAGTCATTTTGGTCCCTAACCAAATTCCTTCAGGTTTTGTGGTTAAAACCATCACCTTGTTGAGCTGACATTGCTTTTCCATTTCCATTCCAGAAACAAAAAAGGGTGGCACTCCGAAAATCCCCATATGCAATAGATTTAAATGCCTTCTGCCAAAAGAGCATTCTCTTTTCTCTCATCTTGCTTTACTAACAGCTATTCTGAAATCAAATTAGTTTTTACACCTGTAAAAGAGAAGAGTTTTTTTTATCAGCCAAAATGAGCCAGTTTAGGACATTCACAAAGAAGTCAAACCAGCTGGCAATACCTAATAAAGCAAACTTCCTATTGCATCCCTCCTGTTTCCCAAAGACACTGCAGATGGGGCAGAGGCATTATTCTGGAGGTCTTAGAATTTTGTTGACTCTTACATTTCCACTTAAACATTTGGAAAATTTCACTAAAATTTGTGAGAGTAAAGAAAAAGAAGACACCAGAAGGCTTGGGCAACAGATTGATCCCTTCCTCTGCCGCAACCAAACAGAATCAGCGGGTAGAACAAAGATCAACAAATCAAATGCTGATTCTATCCTCTCTACCCACCTGCTGCACCTATGGCAGACATTACTAATTGATCATGACATTCCCACTGAGTACAGACTTGGCCTCCAAAATCCTTCTCAAAACAATGCTCCTGGCAGCTCATACCAGTCAATGACACTTGGCAAGTGAAACGAAACTTATTTAACATAACAGATGTCAACTACTATCTTTTAAATTCAGGCTTCAGGAAGGAGACATAATCTCTAGTTAGACAGACCTGCTTTGAACCCAGGGTTCACCACATGGCTGATATCAACATGTAGCTCAACAATTAACTGGGAGGGGTATTAAAAAGATAATATATGTAAAGTGCCTATTAGGGAGTGCCTAATTGCCAGAATTTGTAGTAATAGAAGTAGCAGTTGTTGGGAAAATATCAAAGAAGTTATTTTTTCTACCTTGACTTGGTAAAGCCCACATTTACACCCAAAGTAATATCGGTTTAATTTTGTGGGAAAGGTGGAGGATTGCCACAAAAAATAAGGAATAATTTTATATATGAGGGTTCCAAAGAGGATATAGCAGCAAGGCCAATAAAAAGGAACAGTTGAAAAGAGTCAAAAGCTGAAAAGGTAAGAAGCAAAATACAAGATCCTCAGTAGATGAAGTTAACTCAGAATTAGTAATTAAGTCTGATATGTATTGAATACTTCTATAATATGCTGGCACTCATGTTCCATCTCATTTAACTCTCACAGTGACCCAGTACTGAGATGTTGGTCACTGTTATTCTCTTCATTCGACGCATAAGGATCCTGAGTCTTACAGAAGTTAAGTATATTCACCAAGGCTATACATTAGACGGGAGTAGATCCAGAATTTGAATGTGGGTTTGTCCAACATCAAAGCCAAGGTTTTCTACTATTTCACTGAGCTATGCTGCCTGCTTTTAAAACATCATAATAGGGCCGAGCCCGTGGCGCACTCGGGAGAGTGCGGCGCTGGGAGTACAGCAGCGCTCCCGCCGTGGGTTCGGATCCTATATAGGGATGACAGCGCTCACTGGCTGAGCATGGTGCGGCCGGTCTCAAAAAGAACAACAAAAAAAAAAATCATAATAGACAACTTTTATTTGGAGCTTTCCTACTTATTAACGTTGTTACTTCATGTGGGTTCGGATCCTATATAGGGATGACAGCGCTCACTGGCTGAGCATGGTGCGGCCAGTCTCAAAAAGAACAACAACAAAAAAATCATAATAGACAACTTTTATTTGGAGCTTTCCTACTTATTAACGTTGTTACTTCAGGTTGAACCATATCGAATTGCCATTTTTGTATGTCAAATGGTTGAATACTGGCAATTTTGTATTTCAAGCAATATTTTAGTCTTTTGAACCAGTAACTGCATTTGGTAGTTATGAATATGACTTTTAAAGCTAAGGAAATGTAGTCTGAGAAAAGATCAAGGATATTGAAAAGAGTCTTAGCAATCAGAAGATTAAACAGGAAAAGTGTGTGTTCCATTTTGTCGTTCCTTACTGATTTCAACACCCATGTCAAATTCACTGTTATGAAAGCATCCCTGATTTCCTGCCTTCTTTATGGAGAGCTCAGTTTCCTCCAAACTCCTTTCCATGGATCACCTCTGTCATTCACTAGGAAATGGGATTGCCTTAATGTTTCTTTCAGTCCTGCAACAGTCTTTAAATTTTTAAAAAATCTTTTGCACAACCATTGTCTTTAATTTGAAGCCATATTACAGTGTTCCCTTTGATAGCTCCTTGCTTCCCTTTATGATTCTCTTGAGGTACCATCAGTGTTTGTCACATCCTCTAAACACTAAGCAACAAATTTTACCAAAGATTTTTAGAGGAGATGGAGATCATAGACATCACATACTACATAGCATTTCAAACCCAGAATATCTCCATCAAAAAAAAAGTACAAAAACAAAAGCCCAAATAAAACAAACAATTACCCCCCCCCGATTGCCTTACATTTCAAACTTCACCTTCCAGCCTCCTCCAGCATCCCCCAAGTTCCTCTTCATCTCCTTGTTTTCACAGAGTTCTAAATTCCTTCTCTTGTGCAATGCAATTTAGCTCTACCTCAGCTCCTCCTATTTACATCTTCACAGTTATTACCATCATGCTCAACAAACTAAAAACCACCTTCTAGGTGCGACTTTCTTAGAAGGTGGCAAAACATTACATAGAATAAATAATATTTTCAATCCATGTTACTTATCAATATGTGTTATTTTCCCAACAAACTGTAAGCCAATGTCTTAAACACAAGAACATTTATTTAGCACCTACTATGGTCAACTACTATGCTACATACTTTACATGGACTCTATATCTTACACTTCCTGAAGACCCACCAGGACCAGCCACATTGCCAGCATAAAGCAGTTATAAAAAATATATTAGTAAATTGGTTTCCATTGTACCCATTCATCTTTCAACAGTACCGAGAAGAAAATATGTAAACTAAGATGAATGTTGATTCACTGACAGAAATAAATCCACTGTATGCAATTTTAAGTATCCCTAGTATTAACAAAAAAGTACCTTTTATAAATCACTACCTGCCTTTCAATAGATAAGCTATCAACTTTTAAAAATTGTAAGTGTTTTTTCAAACTAGGTATCTACCAACAACAAGAAATGTCCAAACTTCTGCCAAGGAGAATAAAAATAAACTTTTTTTTTTTATTATACTATAATCTCACTAAATAGAATAAATGCAATCTAAATGATATGTTTGTGTATATAGATTAGAAGAACACTTTAAAAACAAAGATACCCAATGCTAGCAAAGATGTAATAAAGCAAGTATATCCATGCAGTGATAATGAGATTATAAATAGAATTACCCCTTTTGGAAGGAAATGTGCCTCAGTGTGTGTGTGTGTGTGTGTGTGCGCAAGCGCGCGCGCGCGTGTGTGTGTGTGTGTGTGTATCAGATACATCCAAGATATTTATAGCCTTATTTCCAGCATTAATAACTATGAGGAATCTATTTTGAGAAAATAAGGTTAAACATTTATGAACAAAGATGTCCACTGTTGTGCTATCTCAAAATAACAACACTTTAAAACAACCTTGACATATAACATCAGAAATACAATTAAATAGTTTTTATGTGCCTTCCCAAACTAATACTATACAGTACTCTAAAAGCCTGATAATAAAGGGTTTGTGATGATGCAAAACTTTCTTATTAAAACGTTAATTGAAAAATTAGGAATGCAAAGTAATATATATACACACAAAAAATCACAAATGTATAAAAATTATTAAGAGAAAATGATATGTATATATTTAAATCTTAGAACTATGAATATTTTTTTCTAGTAGTTTATATTTTTGACACTTTTTGTAGTAAGGTTACATTGCTTATAATCAGAGAATAAAAAGTGTTTATTTAATGGAAAGCTCAGTATTGGTGTATACAAAGGAAGCTCTCTCACCCCTCTTCAAAACAGAGTAACTGTCTAATACCTACTACACTCTGAACACTCCTAGTTATTAAATTCCTTTCTACTGAGTTGATACCAAGAACCACAGTAGTTTATTTTCCCAAATCAGTTAATATTCATTGTATTGATAATTGAAATTTTATAAGATAGTAAAATGTTACATAAATGAATGAAATGTGAGTATGAAAAGTCATTTCTACAAAAAGACTCATATAAAGATGCATCACTACAAGAAGAGCTGTCAAATTAAGTGTGGATGGGTGGTATTGAAAAACATTGGGAAAAATTATAAAAATCTAGAAAGATTTTCATTCAGACTATTCTACAAATGCCTGTAATTCTTTTTCTTCAAAGAGCAAAAAATGAAAAGTGGATACCATCTATGATATATCATTAGAGTGGTTTGTGCAAGAAAGATGAATGGATCACCAGTTAGCACACTTAAGCTCAAGGTGAATGTCTCTGTCTTCTACCAAAAATGTGACATTTGAGTGCACATGCATATGTTTTAAGTGAAAGTAAAATAACACAATTGTATATGCTTGAATCAACTTTTTAAATAAACCCACCAATTACTGCTCCCCACTGGTCAAATAAGTAGGTCTCTACTGCATGTAATATACACACACAAAAGTTACTTCTAATCACATATATGTAAGTTGTAATTTATTCAAGAAACATTATGTATGTATGTATGTGTTTAAGAAATTATGTGTACATTTATAAATGAACATACGTGCATATATATGTATATACATACAAAGGTAAATTTGTATATATTTATATATGTGTTGGTCTGCATACACACACACAACACACATACACTCTCTCTCTCTCTATATATATATATACCATGAAATTAACTACTCTATTGCTTCACCAAATCATGCAATCATGCAATAGACCTTTCGTAAGGAGATAATTTAGCAAACTCTAAGTGTGAAATTAAACTTAGCGACAATAACCATGGTGCGTGTAGGCACCATAGTTCTGGATGAAAGCATCTTGTTTAACTTACTGTTCCTTTACCCTTATCAGCAACGGCCAGAGCCAAGGAATTTCCTGTTCAGACATCCTAAAATTCTCTTTCCGGTGGGGTTCAACTACCTCAACCTAAAGTACTTAGTGCAAAAAACCATTTGCAATCAACTCAGATCTTTGTCTAGGAACTCTTCATTAGTCCAAGTTTTTAAAGCTCTTCAGTATTTTTTAATTAATTTTTTTAAAGTAAACAACTTAAAATATTTACAGATAACATCTTATCCAATTTCATTTGTACTCTTTCTGAATTTCATTAATCACACAGAGAATGCACTCTGCTATCTAATACATATTTCATATACACACACAACTTCCAAGTGAAATGTAAGGCTTACCTGCAGTTCCAGAGAGTTCCACACTTAAGGTTCGTTCAATAGTCTTGTTCTCAAATGGGGAACCCTTGGGGTCACTGGAAGATATGGCACATTTATAAAAACAAACTGAAATGGAGTTGCTGTAGCCAAATGTATTAGAACCCCCTTCCCTTTATGAAAATGGTTACATTTCTTAATACTTACTTTGGTGACTCGGGGGTCAGAGGAAGAGATAAAGTTGTTGGTTTGGCTGAACAGAAAAAGAAAAGAAACTGATTATAAAATATTGAGTGTTTTTTAGATTTATTTTCTCTCTACCATTGTCAAGTTGGGAACACAACCAGGAAACTGGAAGACTGAACTCAGGAAAGGCCTGAATATTGGATCAAAGTCAGACAACAGTCCATTATGCTAAAACAAATTCCAAACAACATTTGCATCAGTAAACCATCATTTGAAAACACATAAAAAACCAGAATTTTCCCAAAATGTACCATCCCTGTTAAAAGATACAAAATTTGCATCATATCGTCAGAGAGAAATAATGTTTTCTGTTTTAATTTGGAATACAGTACATGGTTTGTTTTGACAAGAAAACTGCAGAGTAACTTCAAGGCGACAGAACGTTATGAATATTCAGTTGATTTTACTACTAAAATGTATAATTTTATATCTAGCTCTGAGAATAGGTTATTTCTATGAGGTCAAAGCTCAAGCAATAACTATTCCACTCACTGAAAATTAATTGAGGGATTATGGCAAATTGTGGGCATTGACCCAGATGGTTTAAAAGGAGATCAGATCCCCAAATCTGATAGACAACTAAAGTAAGATACCATGTTTATCAGTTTAGAGATCTATAGACTTGCAAAGAGAGCTCACTACTTTCTTTTATGCTGTCCTAAATCTTACCTCCTATGGGAGGCATTTCCCAATAATGAGGGGTGGAGTAAGAATCTTCTCACTCCAAAATTTCAATTGCTTCTCCATGGCAGTCTTGTATTTTGAAGTAGGGGAAAGGAGGAAGGAGGGGAAAATATGATGAGAAAACGTGCTTGGGATACACATCCATGTATTATGTATATAATATAGCTATATATTTAGATGTATGTAGATTTATGTCTAATTTTTTTCTTATCAAAATAACTACTTTGAAAAGGTTAAGAGGTAGTCATTTATGTAGCGAAAATCATAGAGTTGAAAACAGAAAGGTCTTTAGAATAAACCTTCTTATTTCATGGATAAAGAAACTGAGATCCAAAGATGCTAAATGATATTTCCAAGGCCATAAAATTAGTTACTGGCAGAGTTGGCCAAGATTACATATCCTTTTTCCTATTATCAAAAGGAATTGCATTCCAAAGACTTTAAAGTAAATTAATCAACCCCAGTAATTAAGATCCAATGAAATGTGAAAATATTATTTATGTCTAAATTAGCCTGAAATTAGGTACTTTACTTGATAAATAGTATTTACATACTTAATTTGTAGATTTAGATTTAGTTTTTAAACAATTGAATGGTATGTCATCTATATACAATGTGCATCCAATAATATGAAGCTCATACTGTCTTCTACAAATTAGGTACATTGATTGATTGGCTTTTTCATATATGCAGATAAATGAGCTAATTGTACATTTATTTTTGAGTATGTCTAATATAATAAGCCTTTCAAAAAGAATGCGTTTATGAAGGAACTTTACTTTTATGGTGCTCAACTAATAATTAGGATAATTCATATAGGTTCTATAGAAAATATAACAAGAGATGAACTGCATGCTCCGTCACACCATAAACATACATTGAAAAACAGTCACTGAAAGTCCAATTTTCAACATGTAGGGTAGGCTGTCTGAAATGCTCAAAGGAAGATCCCTAAAATTCTGGTAGGAGGGTACAGGTAAAGCCAAGAGCAATGGAAGAATCAGCAGCAACTGTATTTAATGGGACCAAAGGCAAACAGGAAATGAGAGCCATAGAAAGGGTACAGTCTCCAAACCACATACAGAACCCAATTCCTGAATAAGCCCATGTTCACAAACGCTACCACTAGAGAAGGACCGACTTGGTTTCCTGGAAGTTTAATCCACACTGTTCCAATTACTGGTAGATCAGAAACTGGTAGGATTCTTGAGGGCAGGTATGCATCATTTTCATGCAGATTAGGGCATTTTTGAATGAATGAATTAGCAAATAAATGAACAAATGAATAAGTGGGACACCAACCCACACCAAAGGCTAAATGATTATCCTAAGGAAGTGAAAAGAACCTGACCCCACAATGTTACGAAGACCACAAATGAAGTGCAGTGAGAAAAAACTATAGCATGTTAAGAAAGGTAACTTCAGTAGATCCTCTTAGTTATCTCTAATTGTTCATATACTCTTTACTTTTTGATTTTGAATAATAATTTAAATAATATCTGAAGCTGAGCATTTATTGGTTATTAATAGCCAGCCATGTTTTATATCTTTAAGGCTTTAAGCTACAGGTTTGTTGTGTGTTTGTTTTGTTTTTTTGTCAACAGGCATTGTTCCCAGATAAGCCTTTTATTCTTTGCCACAGATAGATACCTTTAAAAAAATCTACATATAGCCGATTTCCTCTAAAGAATATTTCCTCCAGAGGCCTCTTTAATTCTTCATTGTCATGATTTGTAAATGTTTACAGTAATGGTGAGTGAATTTAATAAATAAAACAGCTCAAAATTTAAAAGAACCTACTTAAAGAAAAAAAAGGAAAAGGGGCTTTAAAACAGGCTCTGATGGGCTGGGTTCACTGATTACAGGTTTCATCGAGCTTGGTTGGGACTTTAAATTCATCTCCAGAAAATGAATGACCAGCACAAGGTAGAAAGTAGCCGGTGAATCTATCGGTTCACTCACTAGAGCCAGCCCAGAGGGCTTTCCTTCACCTGAGGCCTTCAGCGCTGAACAGTCACACAGTAAAGTGGTTCTGCTCTAAGAAAATCTGTTACAGTGCTTGAGATGAGGATCCAATCAGCGCAAAGACAGCTGGAGGAGAATTGGCCATTTTGCTAAATGTATTTTCCCAAACTGACAGAAAGCGATAGACAGTGAGTTGGAGATATCCACCAGGGAAAATCTAATTGAGAGACAATATAAAATATTAAAGGAAGGTTCCTGAAGATCCTGGGCTAATGATGAGGTAGGGATGAGGGAGGGAAATTCAAAACCCTGGGAAAGAAAATACTTATTAAAATCAGCAGCAACAACAGCATACCTGGATGAAATAATCATGGTTCAGAACAGGGATCAGAGGTTACCACTCTGCAGCTAAAGGGGAAGTTGGAGAAACAAAAGGGAAAAAAGAGGTGGGTGTTTATAATTGCTATTTTAGAATATGCTGACTTCCACTGCAAGGTTAGAGGTGGAGTTAAGGTAGGAGCTGGCATGTTTTAAAGCAACAGCTACTTTTGACAAGCGCTTTTTGGGCCTCCAAGACTACAATATTTTGAGAAGGAGGAGCCGAAAAGAAAGAAAACAATATCTCTGCCAAGAGAGGTTTTCCCCAAATCACCCAGATCTGCATCAGAAGCATCAGCCTTCTAGCAATGCACAGGGAACAATAAAAAATCAACCCAGATGTTTAGTTTGATCTAGGCAATAGTTTTTTTTTTTAAATAGACAGGGGGAAAAATGAGGAATTATTTAAAAATCTTATTTACAAAAATGAGATCATCCATGAGCATATTATGTGGTCTTAAAAAAAAAGAATGCATTTAATAATCAGGAGAGGTCGCATAAATACTATTTACTCCTTCTTAAGGGATATACAGCAAATCAGCAATGCCTCATTTTTTTCATTACTGGAAGGGAAAAAAGAAAAGCTCTTTATTGAATTGGCTAGCCCAGCTTGCACACAACTTCAGTTATCTCAGCAATTCAGGGATGCATATAAACTTCATGTGATGTTGCAATTCCTCCCCACCTCCTCCCCGCCATGAGGCTAACATTTCAGGTGTCTTTTGGTGATCGTGAATTAGACCACCTATCAGCTCAACGGGATATATTCATCCTGTGTTTGAGGAAGGATTTTTTTCCCCCTTTACAACAAAGTGTCAAATTCTCTTTCCACTGAGAGACACCAAGGGGATGGGAGCATGAAATTTTGCTTTCTCGGACCTTATATGTGCTTTCTTTGCCTTGGGCGCCCTCACTGACAGGTCGTTTTGGTCCCCAGCCTACCTTGTAAATGTTGCGACTGTGATTGTGTGTGGGACTTCTTTTTGGAGGTGCATTTGTCTCTGCTGCTGTTCCTGTTCTCTGAGGGTTTGGTGTGAGGAGGGTCATCGTTTGTGGTCAGATACTTGAGAAGCTCTGAGCAGGGACGTCTTTGTGGCTTTTGCTGTTGACAAATGCTCTTCGCTTTATTGCTCCATGAATTCTCAGTCTTAAAAACAAGGCATAAAGAAAGCTAAAATTAGTGAACTGAACCTTATCAGAATGGATATAGGTTTTCTGAAGAGATGAGATTTTCAATGAAGTGTTCAGTCTAAGTGTACTAGATCTATGAGCTGTGAATAATTGTTTGCAGAACAAGGAAAGAAAATTACATTTAAAATTCCTAAATGACATTTATGCTGCTTTTTATTTCATTTCTCCTACATTTCAATGTTCCTACTCAGCAACATGTAACTAACAAGACCCTACAGCGCCTTTACTGTGAATAAAAAAATATAAATAAGCTGGTTTAAACCTTAATTTGCCGCTGATTGCTGAAGCCCAGTACTCACAACTCTCTTAAGTACCCCTTAATGCTCCGTTTTCACTCACAGTGAATGGCAAGACAAACATTGTTTAATACAGCCTGCTAACCGAATTATGTCATTGCTAGCATTCCATCCAATTAATGGCAGAGATAGATCTTCTGCAGTGATTCCAAAGCAATCTTTCTCAGGTTAGACAGCTGGCGAAACAGCAATCCTACGTCTTAAAGTCACTCATAGATAAGACCAGCCTATCAGCAAATTTTACTGTAGCCCACACGCCCGCCTGTATTAATAAAGTGGGCAAGGAAGAACAGACAGGGCCACTGCATTCCAATCGACCAAAGACAAAGCATAACTGAGCTCTTCCTCATTTAAAGGAACTCAAGTACTGCTTTCAGAGACCATTTCTTAATCTGGTTCACCAGTATGAAGCAGCTGCAGGTTGTAGGTTGAATTAATACATTTAAACCTGTTTGTTTTACAGCTTCAAGCAAAAACCCTTTGTTACTTTCTCCCCTGTATTAAAAAGTTTATGTTTGTACCTTAACAACTGCAGGGTTTGTTCTGATCCTGTGATTATGGTTTGCATGGTTCTGGGTACTGAGACCACTGCATTCATTATAACTTAGCTGAGTGTTGGCTGGCGCCAGTAAGAGCTTCTTAAGCTAGAAACATATCAGGAAGGGGAAAAACAAGAAAAGTTATGCATCTTTCAAGCATTAGAATAAGTTATTGAAATTTCAAACTTAAAATTAATTAATTATAATTATAAAAATTAATTCTATCACTAATTACATCACACTTTAGCACAATAGTGCGAAAGAAAACGTTTTTTAAAAAAGAAAAGTTCGGCATTACATTATCAACTGCAAAAGCATTTCCTTTTCCTACATTTGAGACTTGGTATTGTCTACCTTATTTATTTTTTTAAGATGCAATGAAGCAAAAGGATTTCCCTAAAATGATTCCCAAGTCACTACTAGATGAGAAAAGTTGCCTTGCTAACTGAGGACTTGGGAGTTGGAGGACATAGGTATACATTTTTCTCATCAAAACCCCAAATAAATCAAATGGCAATAAATAAAAAGATTCTGCAATGCTTTGAACCATGTCTCACAACCAAGTACACACACTTACCAACTCAAAGAATGTATGGGATAAAAGAGTGACTATCACTGATTTCAGAAAGGAAGGAAAAGATTTGTCAGTAGATGGAGTTCTGGCCTATAGATCAGGATTTGTGGGTTCTGACTCAAGCAAAGCATTTACTGTCCCTTGACTTCTGTTTCTTCATTTGACTGGATGACCCTTGAGGACCTCCCTGCCCTGACATGCAGTATGTCTTTGAGTTAACAATCCCTCCCAATTGAATAAACTGTGCAGATGACAATCATCTGGTATCAATGTAAAGCAATCGAGGTATAAAACAGCAAAGCCAAGGACGCAGACAAATGGAGGAACTGAAGAATAAATAAATAGCAATTATTTATGAACTATTTGCCTGTAGACCAGAAATCCAAAAATGCAAAGAAATGCATGTGTTATGTGGAGTTCTTTTAACATTTAAAAACTCAGAGATATGAGAGAAACCACCTCTAAATGGCATGTCAAATCACATTATTAAAGTTTGGAGGATGACATTCCATTGTTTACACAGAATGCTCATACATCAGATTTATGGCAAATGGCAAATGTCTACCATAGATGAGAAGGTAAACTGTATCTTAGAACTAATAAAATTCTGGTCAGGCACCGCACTGAACACAAAATTCACTTTTCATTGCCAACAAATTCACTCTTCATTGCCTACCATAAATTTAAGTAACTTAGGTTGCAAATGTGCTATTATTTTTCAATCCTTATAAGAAGTATGGACCCAAAGTCTTAAAATATTGCTCACCCTTTGATCTACCAATTCTACTTCTAGAATTGTACACATAAGTATAAAAATGTAAATATGTCAATTACTATACAATTCATAATAGTGAAAAATAGAAGGGAAAAAAACCCTGTATACCCAACCATAAGGGATTGCTTAATACATTAGAACATCTTTATGCAATAAAACACTGTGCAACAATTAAAAATTATGCTTATATTTAATTTCACCAACACATTCATGATATACCTTAAATCAAAAGAAGATTTCAATCATTTTTTATATTAGAAGGTTATCTGAAATCACAAGTGAATTTTTAGTCTCTTCTTTGTCTACATTTTCTAAGTTTTCACCATGAACATAAATAATGCTAAGAAATAAAAATACACACACTTAAACAGCAAAAGATAGTTTTTAAAAAGAAAACTGTAGTGAGACCCCATGAAGAGCTGTATTAGCAACACTTTTAAACAGAGAATCACAGGATTTGCAGCTCTGAGTGTGCTTGGGGATTGTTTGGCATCAGTTTAAATTAAAAATCCAAACCTTATTGTTACTACATCATACCCATGCAGCGGGTAGCCAGAGGCAACTCCAGTTCCTGTTAAACAGTAGGAAGGATTCTTACTAGAGACGGTTCTTCTGCCTCCTGAGGTGGAGGGGTGCCGTCAGGCATGGAGGAAGGACGAGCCTCGTTGTCAGTGGTCACGTCTCCATCTGTCAGAGCATCAAATGAGGGCAATCCGTCTTCATCCACAGGGAGACTGTCCAGGGTCTCTGTGAGGACTGCTAGCAAGTTTGCCTCATTCTCTTCATCTATCTTCTGCAGAAACAAAAAAGAGAAGACGTGAGTCAGTTGACATTGGGAGGTAGGTAGCACTATTAATCAACATCGCCTGACCATGTTTAACCAAAGGAGTAAACAGTAGGTGAAATCTTGAATGCCCACACCAGAACACAAAGACCATGGCTTCCTCAAACTCCAAATTCACTTTTGGTCTGAATCACATAACTTATGAATACTTCTTCTATACCAATTTCTGATTGCTCAGCTATCCAATTTAACTACTGGTTATGTCAGTGGTTAACAATGCTGTGTATGATTCTGTCTTGCTCTCATTTTCTGCATGCTCATGTCTTATTTCCCTAAGTACAAGAGATTTAGAAAATCTCAGGACTCGAGAGAATTTGAGCCATCATCTATTTCATTTTCAGATACAGTGTTTGATTCTCCTGTACAGGATACCCCCCAAAATGTTTTTTAAATCCTCTATTTGAACACCACCAGAAATGAAACTATGCCAAGAGAAACTGTACACTTTCATGGTTTCAATTATAATCTCATCACTGAACACTCCAAAATCATTTATTTCTCTCCCTGACATCTCTCCCAATTTTAGTCATAAATCTTTAACCCTACTGGACATTTCTGCTTTGTAATAATAGCTCCCACATCTCCAAAACCCCAAATTTGGACCCTTTGCAACAGAACGGCTATTTCTCTTGACTTCTTTAGTTTGGATAACAATTCTTCAGACTTAAACCTTGGAACTACCTTGACTCCTCTTCATCTGGTCAGTCACTGAGTAGAGTCTAACATTGTAATGTCTCTTAAATGCACCCATTTATTGTGTCCAGGGATACTATTCTAATGCAACATGATTTCTAATAGGGGGTTTCTACTAATGTAGTCATGTGCTGCATAGCAATGTTTCTGTCAATGACAGAACATATATATGATGTTGGCTATACCATATGGCCTAAGTGTGTAGCAGGCTATATCATCCTGGTTTGTGTAAATACACTCCAGGATGTTTACACAAGCAATGACAAAATAGCCTAATGGTGTATTTCTCAGAAAGTATCCCTGTGAACAAGTAATTGTATATTCTAACTTGTTTTCCCACCTCCCAGACTCATTCCCACCAACACACCTTTGGAAAGTTAATCTTCAATCATTCATTCCTAAACATTTTTGAACATCTACTCTGTGCCATGCTACGTGTTAGACATACAAAGAAACAAGACAAAACTCTGCCCCTTTGAGAACCCTTCAGTGGAAGGGAAGAACCTGTAAACAATTTATTATAAAAGATAATATTTATTTCAGTATATTATACATAAACATTCAAATACTACCAAACTGGAGCTCATGTGCCTTATTAACTGGGCATTGTGTACATTCTATGCACCTGGACAACCAGTACCAGTGCTGGGGCCCACAGGATAGGGAAGCAATGATTACTTGCTGAATAATCCATTGATCTGCATTTACTGCCAACAATATATGCTGTATAGACCACTTCTTTTCCTTCCTTCAGTACTTCACTTTGTCCAATTTGACCTGCTTCAGAAGTCTTCTTTTTTAAGTTCTGTATACTATGACATTAACAATATGGGCTAAATTATCCACACAGATTCTATTATGAAATGCACCTACATTGCTGACATCTAATGAAGCCAGCAGGGCCCACATTCCTTTCCCTGTAGCATTGAACTCCAGTTAATTGACCTGACAAAATTACAAGAATCACAGAATAAGACAGCTAATCAGAAAATCAAAATGTATTACTAGAGAAATTAGGCAGGCCCTTATCATGTATACATTCTATTTTCACATAAAAATTATTTTCTCTCATTACTGATCAGTTTCCATCCAGGAGTAAAAACTATAAACTTATTAATCTTTTGGATTCAAGGGGCCAAGAAGAGCCCATTTGTACTCAAGGCAGACTTTAATTGGCATTTTTTACATTTGCATAATGCATTTCCCTAATGCCTCTGTATCTGAGATTGTGAGTCAAGCAGTTTGGGCACAATCTGGTGTGACAACTGTATGAGGTTTAAAACTCTACTGCAGGAGGTAAATTCTATCCAAAGTGATAACTGTTAGCTTCAAAGTGGTACTACTTACTTCCATAAACTGACCAATTTGTTAAAATACAAATTGCACGATTCAGCAACAAAATCTTACTGAACACCCTCAGCCTCAATTCTTCTGGGAATCATAATCCTGATAATAAAGATACTGAAATAATTTTCCCTTATTTTCTGCCCAGGATCATAATCTGGTATCCAAAGATTCCAATCATCTCCTTTTTAGATTTCCCCCACATGCCAAAAACAAAATTCAGATTATTAAACTGTTCTGAATAAGATTATATTTAAATAAAATATGTATCATTTTAAATTATCTAAAAATTAATGCTTACTTATTATAAATATCTCCATATTATCTAATGAAATAATATTAGAAAATGTCTCAAACGCATACCCACTCATAGACACAATTCAGTAAATTGGACATTTTTTCCAGGTATTCCATTTTTCAGAAAGATTTACTTCACTGAAGTTCAAACACAGCTCAAGAAAGATAGTTAAGAATGTTTACCAATAAATGAGAAATTTTGTTTATCCCGATTTAAATTTTGTGTTTGTCTTTCCAGCAATACTACAAGCTGCTATTTGCTCTCAATCACATAATACAATAGCACTTAGCTCGATCCCTAGTGTAAACAAACTGCATTAATTCCAATCAAATCAAAATGACAAAGAACAGTTAAATTAACTAGTTTCCTCCAATTTCATTAATAAGTCTGGGTTAATGCATACCAAAATACAATGGCAGAAATATCGGAGCTTGATGTCATAATTAATTTACAAGATCTGATTAAACCTCCAACCATTTTAATTCTCTTCTCTACAGGAACCACAACAGAAGAGAAGAATTTGAGGGATGTGAGATTGGCATGGTGTGTGTGTCTGTTTGTGTATGTGTGTGTGTGTATGTGTATGTGTTGGGATATGTAGGTAGGGAGTGCTAGTAGGGCAGTAATCATTATTTACTGTCAGTGTCCATTAGAAATAATTATTAAATATTTTTATCTTCATCCCTGTATATGACTGACCCAGAGAGGTACTCCAAGACCATTTATTTTAGTAAAGTTCTTCTTGAATTAACGAAGAAAAAAATGTTGTTATTTAAAATTCTGTCTGTTTTCTTTAATCACAGAAGGCGGAGGAGGAAGCTTGATATTTACCGATGATACTTTTGTGTTAAAGCTTAACAGATACTCCTGTCTGTAAAGTTGAGTGGACACTGCCCCTCACCGTGGCAGTTTCAATTAGTTTAATACAAGTTTCAACAATCAAACGCCCCAGAGAAGGCAATGGTTGTGACAAAGAGGACTCTGTTAAACAATTAATGTCACTTTTCATTATAGCTTTGGTCCCAATTTACAAAGCAAATAAATCAAAGTCACCACAGATGAAGCACACTGGCCTACCAACACATGTCTGTTCACAGGTGACAGGGTATGGAAACACATTAGTCAGGAAAATGACATTGCAAGATATCCTTTCAATGACTTGGCTCTGACTGTGCTTTCTAATTGTTTGAAATATACTTAGCTCCAACTAATTTTTAAAAAAGAAGAGAAAAGCAGAGACATGTAAAGGAAAGCAGATCACCAATTGGGTAGTCATCTGCAGCTACACAAACTAAGCTCAGTTTTGGAGCCACAGCAGAGGTAGAAATCCAGGTAGAAAACAGGCCAACAGGCATTTCCAAAGTTTAGCTCTATGGCTGTTAAGCAGCATTTCCTGACGCAGTTCTTCCGATCTAAATAAAGGTATCTGTGACCACAACATTTTCTTCTCTAAGAGCTCTTCAGAAAGAATGAGAGCACATCAACAAAAACTTATTCAAGGTGTAAAGAAATTCCAGTGACACATGATACACATGCACTTATACTAACAACCCAAAATTTAGAATCTACAATTCCTAAGCCACGTCATTAATAAATGATAGTTTAGGAGATTCAACAATCGCTTAGACTTATCTTAGAAACCTATCTTAGAAAGTTCATCACTGCTCTTTGGGACTGCCAGTCTTTATATGACCTGCATTAAGTCTGACATAATTCAAAAGGCACAGTTGAAAGAAGGTAGTTTCACCCCTTTGGGTGCCCAGGGTCACCTCAAGATTGAAATTCTGGATCCAGTCTATAATATCTTGCACTCTCTCTTCTGTGAGCAGTTGGCAAAAGGATCTTCCAACTAGTTATAGATGGTAGGGTAGACAGTGCATTCAACTCACCCAACTACACACAGAGGGTGAATAAATCCACTAAATTAAGGAGGAGATGAGGGACTCCAAGATATTAACTGACACCTGAAGGGAGAATGAGAGTGAAAACTGTATGGGGTATTCCAAAGACTTTTAAATGTAGCTTATTACAGAAGGACCAAGCCCTGCTTATGATAGTAATTTTTTCTGCATCTTGTAGATTTTCAATTATACTCTGCATCCCCAGATTCTCACACTCACTTGATCTCTGTTTGATAAAAATAGTTTAATAGCCATTTAATCACAGCTTCATTATCTTAGGTCTCTTAATGCGAATTAGGCCAGGAGAATTCTCGCTTCCTCATTATTCAAATCATCAATAAGAAGGAAACAGTGGGGTCTTCTCATTCTTTAATCAGTTCCAGTATCTTAGGTACTGTTTACCTAGAGATCAGTCTGTGCGAGAGGTCACCTAACCTCTCTGAGCCTCTATTTTTTTTTTCCTATGCAAAATTTCAGGTTATCATTATTTGTCTAATTCCTGTTATGGAACTTTTCCCGCATTCGTGATGAACAGAAAGAAAAAGAGTTGATAAAGGCCTGAGAATTCTTCAAGAAGGTGTTCTAATCATTTCCAGTATATATGCCCATCATCTTGACTAATCGTATTTGAATTTCATTCTTTGAGCACAATCTACTGCCAACTTCTAGCACTGGGCCAGCTTCCCCTAGATACCCAGCATGCCCTGGGCTTCCCTTTGCCCCATCCTGCTGATTTGGAAACAGCTAATGAAGACAAAATTAACTCCTACTTTAAGTGGGGCCTAATTAGGAAGGGAAATCTGCTAGAGTAACATCTGGTAATGTATTCCAAAGCCAAATATAAATGACATTTTTGGATTATCCACTATTTTGGATTATTTGTTCTAGTAGTCCCCAAAAGGAGTTCAAAAAACTAAACGGAGAAGTGACTTTTACGACAGATTCAGAAGTTCAAATAAAAGATACAATCGATCATAGGTGTTCCTTTCCTGAATCTCCATACAGAAAGCTCTGTACCTCAATTTCATGCACAAATCAGCAAAATTTTGCATGTATAAATTTTGGTTTTGATGTGTAAAGTTTGACTCAAGATTTGCGAGATGAATGCAAAACAAAACTAAGAAAAACAAAGTTGTTCTTTTGAAATGAAATTAAAAGATAATAATCCAGACTAGACCATTGAAACAGAATTTGAGGTTTTAAGCTTATTTTCTTTAAAACATTATAATCAGGACACATACCACTTTGCCGATTGTTTATTGTACATGTTTGCTCTGAGTGGTCTGAGCCTTTGCTAAAGAGGTTGTGAAATATTTTAAATACCTTTTTTTTTTTTTCTGGCCAGTACAAGGATTGGACTCTGGACCTTGGTGTTATCAGCACCACACTTTAACCAACTGAGCTAACCGGCCAGCCCTTGAGCCCCCATGTTTAAGCAACTCTCTTTCTATTCCTCTTTCTTTTTCTCTCCTTAAACTCTCTACAATCCACCATGGTTCTTCTTCCTTCTCTTTCACCCAAGTGTGGGCACCAACACTTGGTCTTCCACCTTCTCACACACTCAACAGAAAATGGGCAGTATCCCCACATGGCACTACTAGTAGGTGTCTAGCTCCTGCCCTATTCAATAGATGTCCCTAACATGACCCACTAAATTTTGTTTAGCATATAGAATACAGGGTTTTGAATACACGATGGGCACTTGAAGGTAGAAAAAAAAGATTTGAGGAATCTCAAGCATATATGTGCAAAAGAAAAGTAGTCAAAACAATAAAGACCACCATGCATATAAAATATGTTTCTGTCTATGCATTTCTTACAAATGCCCTGAGAGTTAGCTTATTCCTCTTGTATTCCCAGGAGAGATAAGCATATTTATGACACTATATTTGCCCTGCTGGATGCCAAAGTTGTTGGAATTTAGGGGCTAGCACAAAGAACATAAATTGTGATTTCATTGTCTGGGTAACTCCCCAGGGGCATAAAGAATAATAGAAATACCATGTATGTGAATATATCTATACATACCACCTCCCAACACCCATGAGTTTATCTCTCAAGTATACATATTTAAAACAGAATCTATGTACATGTACATCTCAATCTATTGAGTATATTCTCACATATTCAAGTGTAATTGACTATGTAAAAATGTCATAAGTGTATACATTCTTCTTCCCAGTTATCCACTCTAACTGAGGAAAGCAATGATGAGAAACTGAGGATAATGCCTGCAAAAATAAGAATCAAGTTGAAATGAAATACAAGCAAAATTGAAGAGTTCTCTCCACAGATAGATTTATACCTGTGGGAATCCATTTAAATCCCATCAATACATGTGCTCCTACTGAAGTGGAAATAAAATTTATATTCACATCTGTACTTAGACTCCATTCTAATTTATTAGCTTATATCACACGTTCATGAGTTCATATGCATGTACTGAATCTGTGGAATTCATTGTTCTGGAGAGACTACATAAGCCAAAAGCGTAAATACAGAGGTTCAAATTGAAAGGCCTACAAAAAATCCTGGTTGATGAATGCAAAATGAGCTATTTCAGGAAATAAAAAATAATCACATTTTGTGGTAATGGTCATGCTGATAGTGTTAATCTGGCCATCACATCGTGGGTACAAGTGGTGATGGCCAGCTTTGTACCCCATGAATATGCATAACCAATAAAATAAAAATAAAGCAAAATAATTTTGTTAAAATAGGAGATGTTTCACGCCTGTTTCCTACTATGGGAGGAGAAAGAAACTGAATTGTGCAATCAAACAGGAGCAAATGGTGCTGGGAAAACTGGATATTCATATGTAAGAGAATGAAACTAAACACATACCTCTCCCCATATACCAAAACCAACTCAAAATGAATTAAAGAATTAAATATACATCCTGAAACAATAAAACTCCTTAAAGGAAGCATTGGGGAAACACTCCAGGAAGTAGGAGTGGATACAGAATTCATGAATAGGACCCCAAAAGCACAGGCAACCAATGGAAAAATAAACAAATGGGATTATATCAAACTAAACAGCTTCTGCACAGCAAAAGAAACAAAGTGAAAAGACAACCACCAAAGTGGGAGAAAATATTTGCAAAATACACATCTGACAAAGGATTAATATCCAGAACATACAAGGAACTCAAACAACTTTACTGCAAAAAAACAAATAACCCAATTAAAAAATGGGCAAAGGAGCTGAATAGGCACTTCTCAAAGGAAGATATATGAACGGCCAACAGACACATGAAAAAATGCTCAACATCACTCACCATTCAGGAAATGCAAATCCAAACCATTCTGAGATACTATCTCACTTAAGTTGGGATGGCTAATATCCAAAAGACTGAGAATGATAAATGCTGGCAAGGTTGTGGAGAAAAAGGAACTCTCATACACTGTTGGTGGGACTGCAAAATGGTGCAGCCTTTATGGAAAATGGTATGGAGGTTCCTCAAACAATTACAGATGGATCTACCATATGACCCAGCTATTCCACTGCTGGGAATATACCCAGAGGAATGGAAATCATCATGCTGAAGGGATACCTGTACTTCCATGTTTATTGCAGCACTATTTACAATAGCCAAGAGCTGGAACCAGCCCAAATGTCCATCATCAGATGAGTGGATATGGAAACTGTGGTATGGATATGGAATGCTAGTCGCTATAAGAATAAATGAAATACTACCATTTGTAGCAACATGGATGGACTTAGAGAAAATTATATTAAGTGAAATAAGTCAGGCACAGAAAGAGGAATACCACATGTTATCACTTATTTGTGGGAGCTATAAATAAATAAATTAATAAACAAAGAAATAAAGGATGGCAGGGGGAGGACACAACAATCACAATTCCATGAATTTGTTAAGACAAGTGAGCAAATATGATGTTGTGGGGAGGGAGAGAGGGAGGGGGGAAAGAGAAACAGGTAAAGGGACATGAAAATCAACTAAAATGTATATTGAGAAGTTAAAATTTAAAAAAAATAAAATAAATAAAAACAGGAGGCTTCCTAGACCTGAAAAGAATCAGCAAGGCATTTCATCTGTCTTCAAGGTTAAACTAAGAAAGAAACTGGGCACAGTGGAAAGAACGCCAGCCTGGAAGTCAGGAACATTGTTCCTAGCTCCATTTCCACCACTCGCTAGCCACATATCCTCAAGTGACAAATCTCAAAACTCTCTGGCTGCACTACTCATGACTGGCTTCTCTGTTTTCACCCTTGCTACTTGCCACTCCACCCCGATATTCCACTCTCAACACAGAAGACTAAGTAATCCTGATAAAACCTAAGTCATATCTCACCCTTCTTCTGACCAAACCTTCTATGGCTTCCCATACCTAAAAGCCAAAGCCAACATCTTAAGAGTGACCTACTACCCTAGGGTCACCATATAACTTATCCTCTAAGCCAGAACACTTTTGAGTGTGAGAGGGAATAATATGAATAATCAACTACTCAGAGATTAATTCAGATGATCCCAGGCTAACTGGGATATACACTTGCCCTATACTAGGCCAACGTCATCTGACCCCATCAGTGCCCCCATCTACCTGGCTGAATCCTTTACAACCACTCTGGTTGCCTCACTAGTCTACAGAAATGCCAGGAATTCTCCTGTCCCAAGCCTTTGTACTTGCTGTTTTCTCTGCTTAAAAGGCAGAGAAAGGCTTAAAAGGCTCTTCTGCCAGATGACCACATGGTTTTCCCCCATATCCTCTCATTTACTCAAGTGTCAGCTTCTCAGTAAGACCTTCCCAGCTACTCTGGACACATTCTATCCACCTTCCCTAGTGTATTTTTCACTTTGACACTTATCTCTACAACTCAATATATATTTTAGTGACTTATCTTCTTCATGGCCTATTTAAAATAGAAGCTCTGAGGTATATTTGATTACTGTTAACATACTTGGCATATAGATGCTTAACAAAAATAAACAAGAAAAATAACTAAAAAGTCTAACCTGTCCTAAGACTATAAGAATGTGGCTTTTCATTCTTCCTTTGTTTGTTGTTATTTTGTCTGTAATTTCTGTCTCCTCCCACCTCCCACAGATTATTTTGCTAATGATATTTAACTTAGGCTGTGTTTTAAAATAAGCTTGCATTGTTTCACATGTACCAGCTGAAAGGCCAGGCCAGCAGCCTATATATTCTTAGTGGGAAATAAAGAAATATGAACAGTTATACCTACAGAGGGGCTAATTCTTAACCCTTAGTCTCTGAATCTGTAAGAGTAAGCGTAATGCCCATCTTTTGTAAAAGAAAGGGTTTGGATGGGTCTTATAAATGCAGAGATCGATTCACCCCAACTCTGTTGTTTGGGAGGATACAGGAACACATCACCAAGCAATCAATTTGCAAACATCTTGGAAGAGTCAAGATGGTTTTGTGAAGAGAAAATCATGCCAGGCAAACTTACTATCTGCTCATTAAGGAGTGTTGGTTCACTAATCAAGAGAAAACAACTGAGGGAGTCTATCTGTACTAGAGTGAGCTTCTTCATCTCAGGCCATATAATACACTCGTCTACAAGCTGGGAATATATATTAATATTAGCCAAAGGTTTTCAAACTGTGTTCCATGGAACCCTGCACATTAGAATAGTTGCTGAAAAGATTAATTATACATAATGTATTTATGATGTATTTTGTGTATTTATATAACTGAATTCATATATAACTAACTTTTTTAGAAAGCAACATGCACACTGAAATGTGTTATCTATTTTATCATAAACAAAGTGGAGCCCACCACTACATTAACTAGCCAATGGAATCATTTTGTATTGATATCAAGATAAAAATAAAAGTCTTGAGAAGTGAGGGCTAGCAGTTTAAAACCTGGAACTATTTACAAATACTCATTTCTATGAAGCAGCATTTTCTCAATCCTCTTCAATCAAAAGAAAGTACAAAATAATTAGTTGCAAAGATTAATAACAAGATACCAATCATCATCTTAAACCTGAACTTCCCTTTTCTCTGTTCATTTAAGTAGTGTTATAGTTCTCTCAGATAAATGTTATTTTAATTATAAAAATAGTGAAGAGAAGCTGACCTTTATCGAGTGCTTCTTCTATTCTTGATGCTGAGTTAATTTCTTTACAGTTATTATTTCATTAAAACTACCCATTTAACCCAGTTATTAGCTCCACACTTACACGGTTAATGACAGGCAGAGTTGGATATCAAACAAGTTATGTCTGATGAAATATTATTTTCACTACCTTTCTTTACATATTGGGATTTTATGAAAAAGGTTATTAGAACAAAAATGAGTGGACATGGGCTACTCTAATTTTTCTCCATATTTGGGGATACAAAATGAGTTAGAAAGGCATACCTGTTATTTATCAACAGATAGAAATTAAGGTGGGGAATTACAGTTACATCCCAGGAAGCAGAGTTGGCCTCCCATGTAGAAAGAGGAGATTGCTTTGAAATTGATTCTCACTGTTTATTGCTGGCCTGGTGTTGTTATCTGATAGTCTATGTTTGGTCCTACTGAGTGTGAGTTATTCTTCTATTAGAATGTTCTTCTTTTTTCCCTTCATTTGTTCATTTCCTATCCCTACCTCAAGGCTGCTTTAAGTATTTTCTCTTCTATATGATGTTTTTCAACAAATCCAGCTCATACTGTGATCTCCAAGTTCCTAAATCCTTTACTAGAATAACCTGAATTCCTGGGTAGAAATACAGATTTTTGGGCCCCATCACGAACTACTAAATCAATCTCTAGATCACGGTTTCTCAACTTCAGTACTATCGACATTTTGAGCCAGATAATTCTTTGTCGTGGGGGCTGCCCTGTGCATGTTTGGATGTTTAACTGAAACCCTGGCCTCTACCTGTGTAGATGCCAAGTAGCATCTCTCCAGTTACAATAACCAAAAATGTCTGCAGGTATTGCCAAATGTTCCCTAGAGGCAAAACTACCCTCAGTTGAGAAGGACCGTCCTAGAGGAACTGCCTAGGATACTGCAATTTTGATAAGCCCCAATTGATTCTAATAATCAGGCAAGTTTGGGTAATTTGTGAATTTGTGACTATTGAGTAGTGTATAAATCAATTTGGAATTCATGATTCTATGTATGCTAGATTCATCCCCTCTAACATATGCAATTCTACATCTTAATAGTTATTAATAACACATTTTTTATTTATTCTATGCGAATTCTTATTCCCAATATCTTACATTAATGTGCCTAGATATTTTACGGTCTATGCTTCCCTGGTGGTTACAGTTTATTGGTTATTCACTTCCTGAATTTCTTTTTGATTAGTCCTATGGCATCTCACTCTTTTTATTGCCAGCCATTCTTTCTTTAATATCTTCTGACCATCACCATTATCATAAAGTTCATTTTTATTTTGTAGTCTATTTGATTACATAAACTACATGCTAAATGATTCTTAAGGATTTTCTTCTATATACTTTCAAGAAGTACTCAAGCATTTCTAGACTTCTTAAGATTTTTTAAAAGCTCAAAATAAGCATCAAGGTCTTATATTTTTATATTCTTATGAAAGAGGCAGTGAGGCAAAATATAGGCTCTGAAGTTAGACTGCCTGATTTTAGATTCTGAGTACTTCACTGACAAGGTGTGTGACCTTCAGCAAGTTACTTGATGTCTCTGTGACTCAGATTTCATGTCTGAGAAGTGTATTATAACAGTAAGACCTACACTGTAGGGTTTATTCAGAGAATCAGTTTAGCTAATCCAGGCAAATTATGTATTAGTGACTGGTACATAGTGAAGAATTGTGTTTACTCTTCTTAATATTATCATTTTTATCATCCTCATGCACTAGATTGAGTTCAAAATAAGTGAGACAAATACAGATTTGTCGAAAAACATCCCACAATAGAGGGAAATTAGATTTTGAGGTAGGAGTAGGATATGAAAGGGAAAAACATTCTACTCAATAAGCCTCCACAATATAGAAATTGTAAGTGTGATATCAAAATTATTAAATACATAAATGCTCAGAATTCCCTACAATTTGTATAAAGGTGATTTTCCACTAGTTATTTGTGAAGGTTGATATGTTGGAATTAACAGGCATGGCTTGATATGATCACTGACTGCTGGCAAGTTTATTGCACACAACGATCAACTGAAATCTGTACCAAGCTGAACTATAATATCTATACTTGACACACTCTCCAGTTGTGCACACATGCAGGCCTATATCATATCTACAAGTACATGTGTATATATGCATGTATATTTATGTGCATACTTACAAATACATACATAATTACTACTTATACATACTTATTGAGTACCTACTATGTGCTGGAATTTGTTTTCTAGGAACTTATATTTTAGTTTTGTGGAGAGAGGATGACAGATAATAACCAATAAGCCCCATCCAAATACAGATAGAATATGTATACATATATGGAGAGAGAGAGACAGAAAGAGAGAGAGTAGTATTTGAGCAGTAAGCCATAATAGCTGCAAAAGAAATGTTCTAGACAGAGAAAAGAGTAAATGCAAAGGCACTGAGGTAGAAACTTGCAATGAGTAAGATATTAATTTTGCATAGTTTGCATATAGGTATAAATGAGGGGGGTGATAGTCAAAATATTTAACAAACATTACACATGAGTATTGATCAATCAGAATAGCAACACCAGGACTTCAGGAAGGAGGCCTACTGTAAATAACTGACAAAGCACTGTGAATTAGCAGACTACATTAACCCTGGACAAAACCAGTGTTTTTCAGACTGAGTATGTAAGAAATAGTAATTTCCTGTTACAACCAAAAGGTTCTCTATAAGATAGAATATTTTATTCCTAAAAGATGTGCTTAGAAGACACCATCAGAGAGGTCAATGCTATTTGCTCATAAAGACTTAGCACCACAAGGTATATGTGAAATTGTGCAGCTGCAGATTCCTGACACTTGGATCTACATGGTAAATTAAGGTTGGACACTAAGGTACAGGTGATGTCAAATGATCTGATTGCCGTAATATACTGGCAATAGCATCAGAATGAGAGAAAATTGTCTCAAGGTCATTAAAAGCTAGTCAGAGGCAAGGCTGTCCTCTCTGTGAGGCCATCCAGGTTCAAGGAAATCTAAGTGTGCCTCCTGGTAATCCTCTGGGCCTTTTGTGTCCCTTCCCCAAGAGACTAGAAGCCACTTAGAGACTGGGATTGGGTCTTTGACTCCTTGAGCAACTTTCACATCCAAGTGTTCTGCACAGAATAGTTTGTTGTCAACAAATGCTTGCCAAGTAAATACAATATGAGAAGTCTATCTAAGTGTTCTACATGGGTTTAGGTTTTATCTGAATAAGTTCACAATCTCCTAGGATTTAGAGACTGAGCTCCTTTTAATGCCAGAATGAGTATACCTCTTATGAAGAATCTTTAAATACTTTATAATACTGACTCCGTTCCAAATGCAGACTCCTTCATGGTTATCAGTGATTTACATGCACATGTGGTGAGCGTGCGCAGCAGAGTAGCATATGCCATTGGGTTAGACAAAATGGTTAATAACACTGAAGTGGGCATTTTTAAAAATGAGTTTGATAATGGGACTTAAAAAGCATGTGTCCATGTAAGAACATGGGAAATGACAGGAGAGGTGCAAACTAATCTGCATAAAAATTTAAGAGTTACAGAACAACGAAAGGAGAAAACAAGTCACTTAATGACTCGATGTAGTAACATAGAAACACCAAATAGTAAGAGCCACAAATAGTCAACTCACCCAATGTTATGCTTTTGGAAATGAGAAGACTGACACCCAAAGGATTCAACAGACTTTCTCAAGGCCAACTAATAACTGATCTAATTCTATATCTATTGTGGGCCTACCTGCTCCTTAGTTTTCCTACTAGACCATGCTTCTGGGAGAATAAAAGGAAATAATCATGAAGAATAATCTTTCTCCTACACTTGCCATTTTTCTTCTTTAGGCCTTAATATTGTTTAAAATATTGTAAATGGAAAGTTCTGCTATATTGACCTCTATAGAGATACTGGACCATTATTATTAATTTTAATGTTTATATTTTCAATATATCATAAGCTTCTTAGGAATAAGAATTATGATTTGTGCATCAAAATGAGTGTCAAAAATGTTAACAAATATTTATTGCATGCCTACTGTGTGGTGGGCATTCTTGACACTGGGAATATAGTAATGAACAAAATAATGAAAAATCCTTGCCCTCGTGGAACTTATTTTATAGGGTAAGACAAACTATTGACAAAATTAATTATTGTAAACAAAATAAACAACCATGAGAAATAAATGAATGGATAAAGCAATAAGAACTCAACTTGTATTTAAGGAAAGCCAAATATATTTAAAAATCAGAGTTATTTACAAAAGCAGGGCATGAGTGTTTTTCTTAGAAAAGGCTTAGTACTGGGATAATGTAGAAACACTTAAATCTCTAAAACTGTTTGATATAACTCTTAGTGCAAAAACTTGACTGAAAGAAAAATTTCCTACTAGTTTTTACACAAAGTGAAAAATACCTACAAAGGAATAAATCTCAATGTTGCCTATAATGTTTGAATCATGTGTGAATTTAAAAAAATATTTATGATTGTAGCCCACCCCAGAGCAATTAAATCAGTATCTTTGCAGATGGAAGTTAGTATTTTTAAATACTCCCCAGATGGGATTCTAATGGAAGCCAGGACTGAGAATCACTCCTATAAAAGAGTGAATAGTAGCCTTTGAGGAAACGTGAAAATATTTGTTATAATCTATTTTGTGGGCTGAAGCAGAAAAGGCTTACTCATCAGTGAGGAGCATCTGTCCCACCTTGAAATGCTCAGAATCCCTCATGTGTTACGCAGAATGTGGACGCCTTATCTTTATCCAGTGCAGACCGAGCCAGGCCCCTTTACCGGAGAGGTTTTCTTTTTTGAGTCCCGGTTCTCTCCTCAATTACTCACTCAGACCCTGCATCAGTTCTTACTAAGTCCGTCAGATATATCCCTTTGGTGTATGACAGGGCCACCCACCAGCCAAGACCCTCGTTACAATGACTACTGCCATCAGGCTAGATCCCTTTTCAAAAAAAAAAAAAAATCACAAATCACAGTAAAGCTACAGATCATATTAGAGTTGTCTTTGACCATAGGCTGGGCAGGCTACGAGAGCTTGGGTTCACAGGTAAAAAGACAACCAGGGGAACCCATACAGTGAAATGTTTTATATGCATGAAAATGATGACATAGGTATATATTTGTTAAATGAAGCATGCTCACTGAGTTTTATGAAATCAACCAAGAAAAAGAGCAAATAGCACGTGTTCAGCCCATGATCTATGCATGTATACTGAGAAACACTTGAAAGAATAAACACCAAAATATTACAAGGTGAGACTTCAGGTGACTTTTAAAGTCAATTTGTCTTTTTGTAATCTTTCTGTAATGAGTGTTTTTGTACTCAGAAAATATAAATATAAAAATTAAAAGCCACAGAGTATGTGTGTGTGTTTGCAGTGTGTATCAAAAAGTCAGGAGAAAAATTATGATTAGGTAATTAATAAAGGTCAGTCAAGGACTACTCAACTTTGTAGCCATGAGTTTGAATTTGCCTTCCTTGGGCCTTAATTCTCTCATACATAAATAGGCACTAGTGAAATCTGCCATGGCTATTCCATAAGGTTATTAATGTAAAAACAGCACAATAACTATGTGATTTGAGGAAGAGTTAAGAAACACTATATAAAAATATAGTACTAAAGATTCATGCATCTCAGATAAAATCATTTAAGCAATATTTACTGAATTTGTATCATACTTATATAGCTGAATGCTTGACAAATTTATGTCATCCTCATAACACCTCAAAATAGCAAGTAGACTATAACAACCTGAATCAAAACAATAGATTTTGTCTGAGACTCTATAGCAAAGCCACAGAAGCAGAAGAGACACCATGATGCCCTTACGCTTAACCCTCTTCAAAGTTCTCATCACCCCAGCTGATATCAATGGTTGTAGATAAACTTTCCAGCTCTGTTTGTTGGGATAATGTCAGCCAGCTATAATATGTTTATAGGTGAAAGGTCTGATGCTATTAGCTAGAAGTGGCCCTGGAGTAGGGCCAATCACCTCCAGGAACAATATGAAAATATCAGGCTTTAACAATTGTGATGGAGTTTGGATGTGTCGTCCCCTCCAAAACTCATGTGGAAATTCGATCTCCAATGTGGCAGTGTTGGGAGCTGTTTGATTCATGGGGGCGGATCCCTCATGAATGGATTAATGCTCTCCCTGGGGGAGGGGGATAATGACTGAGTTCTTGCTCTATTAGTCCCACAAGAGCTGGTTGTTTAAAAGACCCTGGCACCTCCCCTCTCTCTCTCTTGCTTCTTCTCACCATGTGAACTGCTTGTACCCACCAGCTGCCTGCCTCTTTCCACCATGAGTAGAAGCAGCCTGAGGCCCAGCCAGAGGCAGCTGTCCCAGAATCGTAAGCCAAATATACCTCTGTTCTTTATAAATTACCCAGTCTCAGGTATTCTGTTATAGCAACACAAAATGGACTAATGAAAATTGATAGCAAAATAGTTCAGTGCCATTATAGCATCAGTTGCTGTTCAACTTGTCCCTGGAAGAGCATTCAGTATCCCTGCAATATTAATCCAGCCTCTCTCATTGTGAATATCTGCAAAGTAGTATAGTTAAAATCTTATGGGATTTGGCCTCAGAAGAATTGGGTTCAAGTTCTAATACTATCACATACAGGCTTGTGTCCTTGAAGAAGGCATTTGGGCCTTCTGACCTCAGTACTCTAAAAATAGAGATAGGTGCTTCACTACATTGAGGTAAGAATTAAATGAGCTATTGGGCATAAAGGGCACCATAAAACACCATATTAATATTTCCTGCTATTTCTCTTATGATGCTCCTTATGTGAAATCATTTTCAAAATGTACTGTGAGTGAAAGAACAAAACTTAAGAGAAATCCTAGGAAATCTTATGCCACAAGAAACTAATCTATTACCTAAGATGAGCCATATCACAATCTTTACCCCTGACTACATAGCCTTTCTACTTACATAATAAATTGAGTTCAGTAAACTTGGCAAAAGGCTCAAAGATATAGCCTTCAATTTGGAGTAGTTGAACTAGGAGGAAAAAAAATCACTTTTTTAAAAATCAAGAACCATTGAAGTCATAGGAAAAATAAATGGGGATACATACAAGAAAAAGGGTTTTTTGTGTTTGAAGATGATAAAGAGAAGAAATAAATTAATTCATCATATTTAAAAATAAGACTATGGAAAATAGAGTCTTCAGTAAGTAGAGCAGGTATTTTACCTAAATTCTTTATAATATCAAAAAAATGTGGTGAGGGGCAAGGCCACAATACATACTTAAGCTACTCGTAGGCATAGCCATGTTCTATTGGCTTTATTCATTCCTTCCTTCTTTTATTATTTGTCGACTTAGAATGGCAGGTGTCTCAGGCATGCGGAGACATAGCAGTGTACCAAATAGACACTGTCCCTGTCTTCATGATGTTTACAGCATCCTAGCTGCCTGGAAGAGTCACTGGTCTACAACGTAATATAATTATTCAAATGCTCAATGATGGAAATAATAGACTAAATGAAAATATGGAGAAAAAAATGAAAATCAGAAAAGGAAATTAGAAGGGGAATGGAATCATCCATAATTTTATTATCAATTTTAGTTGAAAATAAAATATTTGCATATTATACTGTTCATTTGTGCTATGAGCTTCAGAAAATAATTACTGTCTTTGAAATGTGAAGTAAAGTTTTAACCACCTCTCACAACTCTTCAACTGCTCTTTATTCTTAAACATTGCCAAGATCTTTTTTGGGAGGTATAGCTATAATAAAGCAATAGAGTGAAGCAAGATTTTTCTTCGAGCTTTTGACAGTGATCAGATTAATATTGCCATAAAGGCCAAATAAAAACATCCACAATCTACCAGAGAACTAAAAAGTAACTTTCGGCAGAAACCATCAATTTCTATAAAGTACAAGCATGACAGCAAGATACAGCCTTCTTTCTAATAAAGAATACAATGGGCTACAAGCTTTTTAATGATTACATCTCTAATGTTGAAAAAATTAAATCAAACTTATTCCAAGATAAAGGCAAGAGAAGAAAAACATCTAAGTTTACAAATAAAAGAATAATAATAGCAGCCATTGACTAAGCTCTTGCTAGTGCTAGGAATATTATTAAGCATTTTATACATGCTAATTTCTTTTATATTCATAACAAACCTTTGGAATAACTTTTATATCACTATTTTACAGATGAAGATAGTGAGGCTTAAAGAGTTTAAGTCAGTCACTGAAGGTTACATAACAAACACGTGGCAGAGTAGGAATTTGAATCCAGGTTCCCCTTGCTGCAGTGACCCTAACTTTTCCAGAGCATCATTCCAGTGGCAGAATTCAACACCCTTATACTTTCACTGGTATAAATTTAAACTAAATGTTAATTTTATTTTCAAGATCTCTTTTGGGGGCAAAACGCAGCTCACTGAATATTTTCTAGAAAAAAAGTCACATGTTTCTTTGCTTCTAATGAGTTGCTACAGTTCAGAAATTTCATTACATTCTGACAATTAAGTTGCTAATAAAGTGAGGAACCACTAATTGACTTCTCCATCTCACAAACTCAAGATCCAGCTAGCAACCTAGAACACAATTTCCACCATTGGACCAAAAGTCATTCACATTTTGCAATATACTTAGTGATTTGATTTGATTTGTGGAAATTGAATATTCCTGTACTTGACATGAAGTTCTGATTGAGAACACACACACACACACATATGCACACACACACACACATGCTCACACGCATTTTAGTAATGTGTTGTGCAGCTGCAGACTGCATTATCAGAACCAATGATAAGATATTGTTATGCTGGGGCCAATGCAATGGCTATGGCCACAATATCAAAAATTTATGGTAATTGAAACCACAAAATCTTAGGAAATGCAGTCAATTTCATAGACTACCAAAAGGTCACTCTATTCAATTTATACTTGAGACTGAGCGCAATATTGAAAAAAACACATGAAAGCAAATGATCTTATCAGTTGTCCAGGATTCGACAATTTACTGACTATATAAGGTAATTTACTGACTTTATAAGGTAATTTACTGATTACCAAATAAATGCTTTACCTATGTGGAGCCTTGTATTTGGCTCACCAAGTTCTCATGAAAAACTTAACATTGTGAATACATTACTAAATATGTCACCATGACCATATTAACTGCTCTGGTCAAGCTTCAGTAAGAGTGAAACTTTTTCATTTAGTGTTCCACTAGTAACCTTAAAGGTTGTCTGAAATTTTGCTATCTGCTCAAACTTTTGAAGTATGCTTTGTCTGACAGGGGCTGTTTAAAAACAAGAAAACTAAATTTACTAAATCTGGTGCTTCTCAAATGTTAATAATGCACATACAAATCACCTTAAGATGTTTAAATGTAAATTCTGATTCAGGAAGACTGGGGTGCAGCCTGAGATTCTGAATCTCTTACAAGTTCCCAGGTAATCCTCAAACTGCTGGTCCACAAGCATAGCTTAAGTAGTAAGGTTAGAGTTTTAATCAACTCAGCACATTTTCTCAAGTACTTGCAACCATCACGCAGGGCAGAAAAATTCTGTTTGGTTACATTTATTCCCCACTAGAAAGGCATGCTGTCATATGTGGAACTAAGACTTAGATGTTTATATCATTTCATTCATTCTAGCTCAGGTTGCAAACAAGAGGTCTTTATCCCAAACCAGCCCAGACACATGTATTGTTTGGCTAACATGGTTTTTTTGCCTGCAAAAGATTTTAAACATTTATTAACCTGGAAATTTCATCTGAAATTTTTGCTCTTTAAAAATAAATCAGGAGATCTGGAAAGATTGGGATTTGCAGAGCAGCTGATCACTTTCCACAGGGGATAGTCTCTCTCGGCCTCCACTCTCCTCCACCCCGTACAGCCCTGACACTGAGTTTCTGTGGCCATTCTCATTGTCCTTGCCTCCTCTCCAGGACACACTGTTCATTCACTTTCCTTCCTGCAACACCTCTCCTCTGATTTTCCTTTTTGAAAATGTTTCCTCATTTTCCTACCTCCTCATTATGGTATCTCTGATATAGCATGTTTTCCCCACTTTTTATTCCCTATGGAAATCCTAAGACTTAAGATCCTGTTTTAGTTTTCCTGTCCCATGAATTATTAGTTAAGCACACTAACCTAACTTTTTAAAAAAGTGTTAGCACAATATGCCATGTTTTATACTTGTATAAAGCCCAGTTTTTATCTTTCCATAGGCACATCAGCCTTTACCTGTATAATGAAATAGACATGTACAAGAGCTACATGACCAAGATATGCATAAGCACGTGTTTATATGTGTCCACGTGTACATATACGTGTACACAAATTACCTCACTGTCCTTAGGGAATTTATGACGCATTGTGGTGCTTGCAAGTTAACAGAATGATCTTCATGAAATCATTACAATCAAAATTATTTGCTGACTTGATTCCAGAGCTATGAGAGATCTATCACAGGCTTTCCTTTTTGTATAAGAGATTTATAAAGGACTTTTTAAAATTAAGCATTTAGCATTTAGGATATTGGTTCTCCATATTAGAAGAAGGTTTTCATTATAGAAAGCAAAGACACAGTAAAAGTTTTTAAATACTTCAAACTTCATAGCTTGATTAAGGGTAAGTACAGAAAGAGGGGTTCATTACTAGTGGAAGGCATTCTCTGAAATGTCTCTTAGGGTGAGGAACGTGAGAGATGGGAGACAGAAAGATGGTACAGAAAATTAAGCATAAAAGTAATATTTACATCAGTGTCATTATACCTTATATGACCTATTACAATTGGCCAAAGAATTATTATTTATTAAACAAATGAAAAGAAAGATTTCCTAAGTTATGTCTACTATGTTGCCTCAGATAAATGAAATACATTTTGAGGAGGAAAAGTTGACTAGACCAATCTCAAATTTGGGAGTTAAACATGTTCCCATATCTGAATCTAATGAACAATTAGCAACTATGAATTTTCAGTGGTGACGAGGACAGATTTCTGCAGAAAATTCTTTGTTGTATCTGAAATAATCCCTGCTCTTTATTTATATCATCACCAAGAATATTAAAATAATAACAACTCTCTTATATCTACTATGCAGAAGGACATATAGAAACTTGATATAATCATAAAAACATTTAGAATTATTTGATAAATCAATGGTTTAATATTTTTGGAGCATCTTCCATGTGCAAGTGACCCCATGGTAAAGCATGAGCTATCTAGAGAAGCCACATAATAAAGTAGCTAAGGGTACAGGGTATGCAGTCAGACTGCTTGGACATTGAGCCCAGCCCTGCCACTTACTAGGATTGGGGACCTAGGGCGAGCTACTAAACTTCTCTGGGATTCAGTTCCCCATCCACCCTGAAGATAATGGTAAAATACCTGCCTCATAGGTTGTTATAAAAATTAAATGAATGAAAACATGTAAAGTGCTTAGAATACCGCCTGGCACATAGAGGCCTTCAGTAAATATTAACTACCACCAATGTTATTTTTATTGTCTGCAAAGAGTTTATAATCTAATCAAGAAATGAGACAGGAACAGTGAAAATATAGCTAAGTCCACAGGCCATATGAATATGGAAAGTGTCAGATAAGTCATTCAGATACTGAGTGTTAGTTCTGAGAAGGGAGAATCATTTTTAGTTATAGATAATGTTGCCAGGAATCCAGGCAAGGCAGTTCTTATCAGGTCACAGGATTTTTAGCATAGTTACTTTATTTTGGTCATGGAAATCCCTTTGACAGTTATTTCAAAAAAGACCTCTCCTAACATCTGTATATGTTAAGGTATCCAGGTTTTCTCTCCTTCTGGGAAATAAAGGCCCATGATGAGCACATCTAGACTTCATATAATCCTTGATTATGAACCTATCCAGTTACCAGAAATTTGTACAAGTTTTTATAGCCTCCAAACTATGTCTGGCCTGATGGAGAGATCATGTAGACAAATAGTTCCAAAGAAACATAGGTTGAGAGAACGAATAAAAACTCTATAAATGAAGATGGCCTTGTCCCACAAAAATGGGACATCATTAGCATTTTACTAAAATGTTTGGCTGAAAGGTAGGGCTCACCTCTAAAAAATGTTTAAGGATGTGTATTTCTGGAGAAGGTATGTTATTTATTTTTGTATTCCGAGTATCTAATACAATGCTTACATCCCAGATGGATGAATGCATGGATAAGACGGGAAACAAAAAAGAAGAAAGAAAAGGGCTTTTTTCAATATAAAAGAGGTGGAAATATGTTACCAGTCTTTTAAAGTAATCTTCCCACTCAAGTCACCCCTCATCCCTCATTGTCTAATTTGAACCAACCCTTTAGCACTCAAGACAAACAACTTTTAATATAGTTATAGTTTAAAATACTCATGTTTATTTCCAAATAATTGGTAACCAGGAACACATAGGCATTCAAAAAGCACTTGTCAATTATATGAAAATGTTGAGTTAACTGGAAGCACCTTTAGGACATGCAAGTGCCTACTATGCTCGATGCTTCTTAAAATACCTCATGTTGTGTTTTGCATGATGCACTCCAAAAATAATTTCACATTTATTTAATTCCTTATTCTGTAGTCATTCAACGTATACTTAATAAACACTACGCTTCAGACATTGAGTTAAGTAACGGTACTGAGTAAGTAAAAATCATAGACCAGTTCCTCAAATAGCTTCCCATCCAGTGGGAAAGGCAGAGCAGATTAGAAAGAGCAGACTGAGAAATCATGGGGGAAAGTACGGCTGCTGCAGGCACATGGTAGAGACACCCAAGCTGTCTTAGGGTGCCAGGGGTTGGTGATTTGAGAGAAGTGACATAGGAGGGGAAGTCTTGTTGATAACGAGGAATTAGCCAAGGAAAGAGGTACATAAAAAAATATGCTACATCAAAACCCAAAGCAGTGCAGCTTACACACAGAAAAACCCACAATGTCATCAGACCTGGCATATAGCAAACATTCAATAAATAGTCATTGAATTAATAAATGATTGTGATAGTGTTATGTTATGCTATGGAAACCATTTAACTACCACCAGGTTCTGCCATCCTGAACCAAAATAGAGTATGATATTTGGAAATGTGTTGTCATAATTAAAATATAAAACAAAACATTTATATTCCTATCCCTACTCCAGAAAGATCACACAACATGTATTCCAGCTTATTGCCTTTCCAGAATGTGCCACCACCACCGTAAAGTCAATCACACAGCAGTTGTTGAAAATGCCAAATGCTGAACTTTTGCAGCCAGTATTCTGAGCAGGGATACTCAGTGCTGATATTTTCTGTGGTGTAGGCCACTGCTTCTTGGTTTCTGCATGCCAGAGACTCATTAGTCATTGCAAGCATCGTTGACTCAACGTGGTTCACTTGATCATACAAAATGCCTTTGCTTATTGGCTCTCAATCAGCCACATCAGAGAGAGGCCTGGGCCGTGCTTGAAGCTGCAGGACACTCTCAGAAGTCACACTGTGATTGCTTGTCTTCCCTCCAAAGGTTACATTTCATGACAGAGATAAAACACCTTGCCCGTTCTAGGGTTGCTTTTGAAAATTATGCACTAATGACAGCCACTCAAGCAAGCAGCTTAGTCATTTCCCTGTGGCCTTTGTCTAGAGCATCCCAATTCGGTTTTTTCTCCAACAAATATTTCTTTGGTGCATACCATGTGCTAGGGTCCATGGTAAGTGTGTCCATGTACAGTGACATATAAAACAGACACAGCCCCTCCTTTCTGGAATTTACCTTTGATTAAAGGTACACACTGGATCCACAATGGGGACCCAGTAAGCAGAAGCCCCACCCTGCTTCATCAACAAGGGGCTGGCAAGAGCCCAGGGACAGGCGTTGGACGCTCCCTCCCTGGAATTTGAATCTTGACCAGAATTCTTAATGCAGTTTTGTTCCCAAGGACACTTTTAGTTTTACAGAGCTATCCAGGAAGTCCAAGGTATTGGATGTTCCTACAAATTGCCATTTATTGACTGCCAATTAAGTACAAGCATTGAACTATGCACTTTCCTTATATTATTTCCACATATATTATTTGAAGACTTCAAAAAAAGGAAAAGGCTAATGTTTCTTGGCAGAGACACATAAATGATTTCTCCAGGATAGCAAATATATGTAATTACGCAAGGCAGTATGTCGTGTCCCTCCATGTTTCCAGAGCTGGCACACCACTGAATTCACAGAAGATGCTTGTTGCTGATACTTGCTCTGTAAGTGTCTCTGGAATTGTTGTGACAATATGAAAGGCAATGAGTACAGAGTGACAAATGCCAATGAGATGCAGAGACCACAAGATGGAGGGCTCCCCTTTAGAAAATAATGTTAGGCCTGAGGTTTCATTAAATATATTTAGTGTGTATATGTATATATACACATATATGTACAGATGAATTCATATTTACTTATATATTTATGTTTTAAAAGCAAATGATAACTAAAACACAAGCACTATTTTCAATTCATGGAATTTCAGAGGATAGCCACTGGGTGGTAGAATTCCCACTGTTTAGTTGGGAACAAGAACCCCATTTCTTTTCTTAATGTCAAGCATTTTGTGCTGACAAGATCCCCATCAACTTTAACACCCTATAGCTGTCATGGGTTGTTTCTTGACTGCCCAATATGTTGTAACAGCACCACATCTATAAAAATATCTCTTCTCCACTGGATATACACTGAGAGCTAGGAGGCAAAAGCCTACTCTCTTTTCACCACTGAGGAGTTGACACGCAACCTAGGGGAAACCTATTGAAATTTGAATCATGATCAGAATCCTTTTGCAGTTTAGTTCCCAGGCTCCAGATCTTTTAGAAGATTCTCTTAGTTCAACACCCTCTCATCAACTGCATCAGCCACAAACATCCTTCTGACCTTCTGCTTGAGGAAACTTGAGTTCATTCTTTTATCATTATTTTTTCATTATTTGCAATCAAAGAACTCTAAATTATAAATCCCAACTACTATAGCTAAATTCTGAATAGTTTCCATGTAATGAAATAGTTCTTGGAAAAGTAAAGGCTTTGTTAATATTACATTTACTATCTCGATAAATGCATTTATGGATGAAAGGCAAATGCCATCACCTCCCTGTTAATAGGTTTTATATACATTTTGCAAAAAAACATTTATTGCCTACTGCTTCTGTTCCAAGCACTGTGCAAAGCCCTTTGAATACATTATCTCATTTAATCTTCACAACTCACTAGAACATAAGCTCCCTGGGGGCAGGCTTTTTTGCTTCCTTGTTCACTACAGCATCCTTAGAAGATTTTCACAGGTGATCAGCAAATATTTGCTGAACGAATAAATCAGCAGACATGTTTCTAACTTACAAAAGAAGAAATGTATCCATGGTCCTGCTGCAAGTAAGTGGTGGGGCTAGGATTTGAAACGCAAGCCTGCCTGACTTAAGGACCCTGTCTCTTAACCATCTCACTACACTGCCTTTGTGTTCTTGGGATACAAAGAAGAAAGAGAGGGTTGCTGACCTCAGACAGCCTGGGCAACTCCCAGAGTCCCGGTTTCCTCATTGTGACAATATGGCCCTCATTTGGATTTTGAAAGCTGAAGATAGTCTCTTTGCACATATGGAAAATGACAGGTAGAGATAATATGTTAAAATTGGGAATCTGTTAAATATTCGAATAAACAGGAGATTGAGAGTCTTATCTCATCAGTGCCATTACTAGTTTGTGGACTGGCAAGCCTCTCAATTCCGAGACTCAGTTCCACATTGTAAAATATTTGCCTTTCAGTCCTTTTAGGAAAACAGAAACAATAAGTGAAAGTTGTATAGACTGGCTTTGTGAGTTGAAATATAAATATAACTTAAGGTATATAAATATATAATTATATAAATATAAATCATATAAATTTGAACTATAAACATGTATTTACATTTTATAAGATAAATTACATATAAATTAAGGTAATATATAAATATGTTTCCATAACATAAATAAATATGTTTATAAATTAAGGTATTATGATAATAACTTTAATACCAGCCCACTCTTGTACACTGTTCGAATGAATTATCAATTCTGTGAGCTTCCCAGGGAATAATGTTATACCAGGAGACTACTCAAGCATCATTTCATAAACCATTCTTCTCTGAGTTGTCTCTGTTAATAAAGGAAGGATAGTATTGCTTAAAATGCCAGTCCCAAAGTCAAGCTGAGACAAGGTTCTTAACTCAGAGATGAAGCCAATACAGCCAGACACAGAGCCACTGGTGGGCCAGTTCAGAAGTGGTCCTTGGCTTGTCCCATTATCTGTAGTCTACCTGCATGCTGAAAGTGTAAGGGACAGGGACCTTTAGGATCTCCCAGCAAAGGAAAGAGAAAAGATGTGTTGAAAGAAGAAGGAAGAAAACTGGGAGACTGCAAAGAGGAATATTAGCAAAAACTCAAATATTTAAAATAAAACACCAAGGGAGAAAAGTTCACTACAGCCTGGTCAATGGGAAATATTCCGATAGCACAGATAATTCAAGAAGAATGGGGACCTGAAAGGGGCTTCTGTATCAGACAATTAGACAAGGGGGGGGGTGAGGGGAAATGGGGAAATATAGGTCAAAGGGTACAAACTTGCAGTTATGTAGGATGAATAAGTTTAGAGATCTGATGTACCACACAAGGACCACAGTTGATAACATTGTATTGCATAGTGAAATTTTGCTAAGAGTAGATTTTAGGTGCCCTTACCACAAAAAAGTTACTGTGTGAGGTGATTATTAATTCATTTGACTGTCATAATCATTTCATGATGTATATGTATATCCAAACATCATGTTGTACAGCTTAAATGTATACAATAAAAAATAAAACTAAAAAGGTATCTGATGACATCAGAGGAAGCACCATTAAACACAAGAGAAGAGGGTTACAAGCAACGATATTGTTTCCTCATAATCCTTCAAAAATGGATGAAAATATGAGTATTTCATCAAGAAAAAAAAGGAAGGAGAGAGAAGTGACGAGAAAGTTCTAAAAAGTCAAGGAAACCTAAATAAAGAGTAAAACAACAGATGCAGGAAGAGCTAAGGGCCAGAATCCAAATAGTGGTGAATGAAGGGGATTGGGTGCCACTGGCTTGCACTCTGCTAACACAACTTTTGATAACATTCACCTGCTGACCATTTTGACAAAGCACCCAAGGGATGACCAGGCTCCCAGGAAAAACAATAATGCCAGGTAATACCAGTTGCATTCTTGGATATTTATCTTCATCCAATCAGCAGTACAGCTGTTCCCATAATACCCTGATCAATAATTTGCTACCCAAACCAGAACACTATGACCTCTAAGTACAACATACTTCAAACTAAGGGCAAAGACACATAACAGCTCTTTCTCACTGTGCTTCAGTGGGAGTGGTTGTGAGCCCTCTCATGTTTAGGTAGCAATAAAACACTGTTTTGTAAACGTAACCAGAAATGCAAAATGGGCACCACTTTATCTTAAAACATCAATGCAGAAAAACCTGTTTTATTTGAGACAAAGAATGAACAAGGTGAAATGGAATTACTGACCTATCTGAAGATTTTGATACAGTCACCAGACCCAGCCCAGCAGCTACTCAACAGATCTTATTACTCAGATAATTTTCCTACTCCCCTAAAAATATTTCCAGGATGGTTTAGAAGATCACAAGCTAAATGTCATTTATTCATCCATTTATTCATTAGCCAACTACTGAGTACCTGTTACGCATAATTTTGAACTAAAGACTGAAGAATTGCTAGGAGAACATAGTCACCAAAAGAAATAAAAGTCATCGTCCCTGCTTATAATTTAACTAAAGGAATAACATGCTGTCTTGTGGCATGTATTTATTGGGCTCCTATTATGTGTGAGGCATTGTATATAAGAAAAAGATGAATAAGGCATGGTTTCACTCCTTAACTCAGGAGCAAAAAAAAGCCAAAATATTAAGAAAAAAATGCATAGCCACAAATGCAGAATGATTTAGTGCCCACTAAGAGAAAGGGAATGATCAGAACTAAGTATAATTTGTAAAAAATGGTTTATTAGGGGAAATATGCATATTTTCAAATGCATTTTAAAGGAGTTATATGCCCCACTAAACTTGTCTTTCAGGTGACTTATCTTACAGGCATATTCTACTGAATCTAGTTTACGAAGACATGCCCAAGAGTTCACTAAAGAACTTTAAAGCCAAGTTTAGGATGCATTATCAATATTCTGGAATTGCCTTCCTTCTCAACCAAACGCCAACAAGAATCTTAGTCAATCAATCAACAAGTGTCAACAACATGCATACTGCAGATGAAGGGTAACACTAATAGTTTCTAGCCTTACCATTTTAACATATGTTTTTTATGTGCAATCCTCTGCAAATGAAAATATCTACGGCTGTATGGTCAGTAGTACATGAACTCTGATCTGCTGACCAGTCTGCAGCAGGGTGAACTCTCCACTAAATAACATGAAATCTACCGGACAAGATGAAGTCAAGGCTCTGCTAGTTATTTAGGTAGAGGTGGAATTAATCAGGGAAACTTCCTGAATTCAAGAGTTTCCTGTGATTTTAAAATTCAGGAGAATTAAAAACAAAGAGACAGAAATAATTCCAGGCATTTGGAAAATTTGAAAAAGGCTAGGAGTAGGAGGGGATGAGAAGCTTAGTGCCTAGCAATAGAGGTATTAATTAAAAGGCTATATAAGGGAGTGGTTAAGAACTTAAGTTTTGGAGTTAGGCAATTTTAGCTCTTTTGGTTACTTTCTGTAACTTGGCCCTGGGCAAGTTACTTATCTAAACCTCACTTTCTGAACTATAAAATGAGATAACCTCTCTACCCCATCATGGTGACTATGAGAGTTAGATGAGATTAGTATTTTTTAAAATGTGTTAAATTAAACTTTATAAAACTGATTTTTTACATAATATTTGTATAAAATGTTTAGCCCCCATGCCTGGTACATGGAAATACCCAAAGCTACTATTTTTACTAGCAAAAAGAAGCCTGGCAATGATCGGCCCCAAAGCAAAAGTGAAAAATCTTTAATATGAAGACACTTCAAAAAGTTCATAGAAACATTTGTATTATCTTTTAATACTATTTTTCCATGAACTTTTTGAAGTACCCTCCTTTGTGGGGCAAAGTGAGCCCTGGCATTTCTCCCCGAGTGTATCTGCCAAGTAAATATGTCCTTCACGACACCCCTCCTCATAAAGCCTTCCATGACGACTGCAGAGCTCAATCATCAGGGTAATTTGTTCACAGACTTCTTTGCACTAGCGGCCACCTGACGTGCTTTACCATCCACACATGGTACATTCTGGAGTCTTCTTTGCTCCTTCCCTGAACCATATCCTCTTGATTCATTTTCGTGAACTGATCTCCACTTCTCCAAATCACCCAAGCTTGAAACCACAGGCATTTTTATTCCCTTTTCTCTCACCACAGCATCGAAACTATCACTTTACATGATAAAGATTTTATCGATTCTTTCTTCACAAAGTCTCCCACATACATCCTTTCCTCTCATTGTCACCCTCATCCCCCTAATTCAAGCCCCATTACCTCAAGCTTGGTAACCACAGCTACTTCCTCGCTGGGCTCCTGCCTGCAATCTCTGCCCACGATCACCCTTCTTCCATGAAGCTTCCTTATAACTCTTAAGAGTCCTTGGTCTCTAACAAGCCCTATCATGTCTTTTCCCTGCTGGTCCTGACTTAACGTTAATATTCCTGAAGCAAGTCACTTAACATGCCTGCGTCTCAGTTTCCCTACTACCAAATGAGAGTGCTGAAGGGAATCTCTCCTCATGTTAAGCTACTACCAGAATCTAACCACATGCATCACTTTCTGTTCTGGACAATCATCCTATTTCCTAATCATTCTTGGGCTTCCCTCATCAGTGTGGCTTTGCTCATACCATTTCCAATTCAGGTTCTTATTCTAATACCTAAAATAAATCCTTGCACCTCGTAGGTGATAAGTGTGTGTTAAAACAATAATGAGATGAAAGCTCATGTTTGAAACACCCACATTTCCTGCCTGCCAATGGAAATCTCTCTGCATCTTGAAGATCTGTTTCAGAGACAACCTCTACCAGTCTAGCTTCCCACTTCACCCACAGGTTTTATGGATCTCTTCCCACCTCTAAAACTCTTAGAAGAATTTGCTAATGTCATGCCAATGATCACATTTGCTTATGCAATAATGAGCTTTGAATGGGCCCTGAAGGCAGGAGCTGTTTCATCGATTTGTATATTCCGTAGAATGCCTAGAACAGAGCTTTGTTGAGTGACTATGCACATGTCAGGCATTGTCTGATTGTATCACCTGGGTACATCTTGTCTCCACATAAATCGGTGCATCCCCCAAGAAAGATCATCTCTAAAGTTCACGTACTTCATTTGTATCTACCACAGTTTCTAGCAAAGTTTCAGGCACACGACAGAAGCTGGAAAAGTCATGGTTGGTTTCGTAATCAAGCACGGTATGTGTGGGATATGACACCTTCAGGAGTAGCGGGGAACAGCACTGACAGAGGGGAGAGAAGGCAGTGATCACCTAGGTACAATCTACTAAGGACACAAAGGAAATGACAGTCAAAGACGGTGAGCATTCACTGAAAAGCAAGAAGAAAGCTGTTAGCAACAGACCATATGTAGAGAACAAAGGACACCTTGGTGACAGTGACCCTAAGGCTTGCAGTTTGGGGGAAAAACAGCAAACTGGTTTCTGATCCCTGGGAACACACAAACAAGAAGTTAGGCAACCCAGTGTGCACTGTACTGCAGAGTCAGCCTTGTGCTAAAGATTAACAGCCCGTCTTAAAGGGGACTAAAGATCAGGAGTGAGCTTGCAAAGCACCAAACACCTCATTGGCAGCAGACTGCAATAGAGGGGCAATGGATGTCCCACCAGTTCTCTGCAGAAATAGGTACCATTTGACCATTTAACAGACAACAGAGCATCTCAATAAAGCAAACATAACCTTGTAGATCACTATGCGGCTGGCCAGTGTTTCTGAGGCTTCCTAATAGAAAATATCAATTTCATCTTACTGGCACTGAGGAGAAGCAGTAGGAACCAGGAATTTGAGTTCTGGTTAAATACTAACTCCTAAATTCCTACTCTGTGGGAAGACAGAAACCATGCATAACCAAAGGCAGTGATTGGCACCTAGCTGGGGCCCAATAAAACGTTTATGAGAAGGCTGGTAATTCAGGAAGAGTAAGACTCTGTAAGAGGGAAGACCTAGGCATGGTGTCTGGGACATAGCAGGATCTCTATAAATGTCCTATGCTCCCTTGGCTGCCATTCTATGGGCGTGGGTATCTCATTTTTGCAGTTCAGTGACAGTCTCCTTGAGGACTGAGGTTCTGCATTAGATGCCTTTCAACTCCCCACTGTACCTGGCATAATACCTTGCCCATAATATGAGCTCAAGAAATACCTGGTGATTGATTGCCTCATGGGGAGCATCTGTGGCTGAAATCTATCCCCTACTGAATTGGCAAATGCAGTCTTCTGAATTTAGGTACACTGGTCACACTTGGGACAATCTTAAACTTTGATGATGAGCAGCTTTGTTTTTGGTGAACTGAATGGAAGCTAATACATTGTTAAGTGTCGTAATCCTCATGTGTGGTCATTTGATTCAAACCGAGACAACCAACTATACCTCCAGAGACACTCCCCTCCCCCCCACACACACTCACAAACTGGGAAGGTGGGGAAAGATAAGAGCTGATAAGGTTATTGTACATGCTGTATAGAGACAAACAGACAAGAATTGACAGAGCAATAGTCTCACAGAGAGTTGTTAATATGTAAGAAAGAAAGATACAGGAATAGCCAGCCTCATGTTTTAAAACTGCATTTTCTTTGCTTTCTGCTTTTAAATTACACACTGCAAAGTCACTGAGGAGAAAGCTTTAAGAAAACTTTCATTTGCTATGGTACAGCTGGCTGGTCTTTCTTTGCCTAAATAAATAAATAAATAAATAAACCCCTGGAAACGTTTCTTTCTTCTCATAGACATTAATAATGATGGCTTGAACTGTAAAGATTTGGTTTTACTGAAGGTAATGGAGTAATGTTTATTTCCATTAGACCAGGCCTATAAAATCCTCTTTTTATAACCATGAGCCTACAATTGCAAAACAGCAAAGCTTGACATTTTGGTCTCTGACAGGCAACACTTAATATCGGGATGTTTTAAAAATCTATATGAAAAAAGCTCTTAATACAAGACAGGCCGAACATTTTCCCCGCAAATGGTTTGTTTCAGCTCTTTCTTCCTCCCGGATGGACGAGGAAAATCAGACAGCTTATTGGCTTAGTTTGTTAGGCCAGGTTAAAGGGATACAGTGCCCAAAGACTCTTAGAGGAGCTTGCCCTGAGGCTAAAAATAGCAGGCACTAGAGAATTATCTTAAATACGACCAAACTTGTTCTGTACTGTGAACGCAGATAACTGTAATATGTTTCCATTTTTGGTCATTTCAGAGCTTTTTCTTTCTTTTTTTTTTTCCAGTTTGGCATGCTGTAGCTGACTATTTAATTCCTTTCTGATTCTATTTTTCACATTTGCTCTCAGAGATTCCGCCTGGGGGGTCCACGAAGAAGACTTCTTATTTAGCTGAGCTGCTTTCGTTAAAATCTAATTTGTTGCCAGACTGCCAAGCACAATTCAGACAGGATTTTTGAGAAGGTAAATTCATTAAAACTGTTATTAAGAACCTACTATGTGTGTCCTTTTTCTTGTCTTTCTCTTAAGAGTGGGAAAGGCAGTTTACCACATTTTATAAATAAATAAGAGCATGTTTGACTTCGGATTTGTTGAAGTCTCATGAGTAAATAATCTACCAGCAACAATCAATCTCCTCCCTTCTCAGCCTTTCAGCAGACATGTTTACTCCTCTGTTTTTGTCTGCATGGTACACCAGTCCTAACTTTACTTCATAACTCATCCCCTTATCTTACAATTAATTGTTTCAATCTGTCTTTTCACTAGACAACCAACTCCTGTAGGGAAAATTCTGTCTTACGTACTATGTGTACAATATATCTTTATATTATGAGCACCTAAATTAGTGCCTGGTACATAGTTATTGCTCATTGATAAATGTGTCAATTTAAGAATGAACAAAATCAGTTTCTGTATTAGAGGACCATGCATAAGAACATACTGAATTATAACAGTCAGATTACAGTCCTAGACTGGGTAGACTGTTCTCTTTTGATAAAGGCAGTTCACCTAAAAAGCAATGACCATGAATTCAACAGAAACCAGGAAAAGACAGGACATTAAGGTAAAGGGAATCCTCTCCTTACTATTTTTGCACTTTGGTTCCTATGGTCGCAGCCTATAAATGAAAGCAAGGCCAAAAGCATCACATCTTCTGAAATTAGCTATCCTTTGCCAGCCCAGGATTTCTTTCTAGACCCTTTGCTTGATTATTCTAAGAAATAAGGTAACTTCCATACAACTATGGCACAGTAAACTTGTAGTCACTTTTCCACAAGAGGTAAATTCTTTTCATTGCAACTGTTGACAAGGAAACAACAACAACAAAACATCTGCAAAAATTTAAAGTCTGAATCTACTGAGAGGGTCAAAGCAAGCCAGGAAATATGGGCACAGTGTTGGTAACAGCATGTTGGGAATCTCTGGCCATGTGTTTTCATGAGGTCCGTGTACAGAGGCAGTTACTCGGATGTCCTGGAATCCCAGAAAGATACCTATTCTTTAGTTCTTCATCAAGTGTGAGAAATGTTCCCTCTTCTGCAGTGGGGAGAGGTGAATGCTTTCCATCCTCAGTCGGTGTATAGCAGCAGTGCCCTTACATGCCAATGCACATCAGCTTAGCATAGCCACATGTCTCCCAACTGCTATTAAAACCACACATATATCTTCATCTGAGCAGCAAGTCAGTCAGTTAGATGGTGGCAGGCACACAAGAGACTGTTGTCACTGTTGGCTCTGTTTACAACCCATCTCTTGGAGGATACACTCTCAGATCTTTGATATGTCTTATTTTTAGCACAATCGGGCTGAACGGCTGAGAAAGTCATTATATTCTCTCTCTCTCTCTCTCTCTTTCTGAATTTGGTAGAACCACTGTAACCATTCATTCACATGCACTACAGTGAGTTCCAAGGTGCAGAGCTTTGTGCCAGCCACTGAGGAGGGCATGAAACACCAGCTTTTCCTCACATAGTATACAATACAGCTGGAGGGATACAGCCAAAAAGCTATCACTTAGACAACTGCACCACAATTCAAAGGCCTTAACAACAGTAAAAGATGCTCTTTACACATGTGACAACAAAAACTCACTTTGTGCCAAAGAGGGCCACAGATACCTTCCTAAATTTAGGGACTTAATCATTTATTCTGTGCCTGGTAAAATCTCCAACTAAACACAAACCAAAAACAGTCTTTAAAATAGCTTGTTGTTACAATACCATTTATAGAAATGGTGTCTATGGAAAATTTCCTTTGGAGTATTGCTTTTTCAGACTTATTTCCAATGGTGCTCAAAAGAAGACCCATTTTATTTCTGATAACCCCTGACTGCACACCTTATTCTATCACCTTGTTCTAATTTGCATGGATATTCTCCTTTTTACTGCTTGGTTCACAGAGGGCACAGAGATGGCAGGGCAGCTGGTTTGCACACAGCCCAGAATCAGCTTCTATGCCACTGGACAAAAGGTCAATGGAAAGTCCCACCAGTGGCACAATTATTCTGGTCACTCAGGGGCCATCCTCTTGTCCAGGAATAGCTTGCAGGTGAGTGATGGACAGGGTCATGGCTGCCTGGTTGTATCAGGAGCTATTATGACAGCCATAAAGAGAAAGGGAAAAATTGAACAAAGGGAAGAATTACTCCTGAAAGGGACATGAAGAAAGACACAAATGCCTGTCTACAAAGGATAAGCGTGAGGAAGTACCAGGAGAGCTGTACTGTTTACAGTGGTGGAGAAGAACATCATCCTTTGAAATCTCCAGTGTTTGAATATTAATGAGAGGCCATGGCTTAACCAAGGTGCACGGTCCATGTAGAAACCCAAGCTGCCCATTCTCAGGTGATTAGATTTAGAAAACTCAGTCCTATACATTATCTGAAATGCTTTATCTAAAACCAAGTAGAACATTTTAATGATTGTTTTGCAAGCCCTAAGGCTGGTGATTTATGTATAAGGATCTCCAAATAAAATGGGAAAATAAAGAGAGGTATACTGTCAGTTCCAATATTCAATTTAGTATGCTCTCAATGAATATATACAAGTGAATTTTGTGTTGTTGGGGTGGTGGCTTATTTGGGGGCTGAGTAGGAAAAATATGGAGTGTAATAAAGAGGGGAAGTATAGGCAATCTCATTCTAAAGCAATGTGGCAAATTACTTAACAATAACTCTGATGAGCTGTATTTGTCTTGACCAGTGTTCCTGTAGCCAAAGAACATTACTATTGACAAGAAAAAAATCAGTGGTCTCTTTGTCAAAGGAAATTTTAACAGCTGTAATTTTTAAGGGAGAAAGTAACTCAACAGATTATGTAAGTTCAACATTTCACGGAGCATTCTCTTATTTAGTACTGCATTATGGGAAAGATTTACAGGATAATATTAAGAGCCCATGAAAATATTTTATATCTAAAACTATGCATGTGTGTTTGTATATATGCGTCATTTATCTCTCACATCAACAGGCATTAATCTACATAGGCACCTGCTCACAGGAAATCAAAGATGTTGACTCACTTAAGCATCCAACATTTTATTAAAGCATTTTAATAGAAAGATTTCAAAATCATTTACATATTTCCCACATCTTAAAAATTATGAGAATCGATTTTTTAGAATTATATGATATTGCAATATGGCTGTAGAGAGCTATTGAGAAATACAGGGCTATTTGCCCTCAAATTTTTGAGTGTCTGCCCATGTTTTGCAGTTTTTAGTCTTGTTTCTCTCGGTCAGTTCTCACTTCTCACTATGATCTACTTGCCTCTACCATCTTGTTAATTTTCAAAAAACATTTCTTCCAATGCCCTATGTGCTCAGAAAACAGATAACAATATCCACTTAAATTGGAAGTAAAACAAAAGGAAGAAAGTTTTAAAAAGAGGGCTTGAGAAGCTTATGTGTGAATAAAATCGGTTGAGTTTGAAGGAATTGTTTGGAATCTGGTTTCACTTCTCAGAGACATTTTTACAAATAGTGTGTTTCTCAGCTATGCTTCAGACAATTAATAATACTAAGTTAATAATGGCCAGAGAAATGAGGTCTTTAAGTATAAATTATAAAAATAACCACTATGATTAAACAAAAATGCATCCTATCTATGGAACATACATCTTCTCTTTTAACGATTAAACATGTGGCTGGAATTAAACATGAATCAGTAACTAAAGGAAAAAAGTGCTGTTGTTTTTTTTTTTTCTATACCACAATAGCAGCAGGGAGGTCACACAATCCTGTTGGAGGGTATCATCCCTTTTGCTGACTCAGAGAATAAACACATTTGCTATTCAAAGACAAATTAAACAGGGCATGGCTTGTGCTATGTGGATCCCCAACCTGTTATCTGCCAAGACCAGGCAACATTTAGTTACCTCCAAACACATCTAAACACAGAAAATTCTTTGGCTCTGTGTGGACAGAACGTCTTTGTCAAAATTTTCAGTTTGATCAAATATTGCAAAGCAGTCCAGACTAGATTTGTCCCAGGAGAAATTGATACAAATTCCTTTAGGACAAGAGCAGCCACCTCAGCTACATTGCTGGGATTGCCAGGTGATAGGATTAAAGAAGCTAGACAGTGGCATTGTGACCTAATGTAACTCTCAAATCTGCTGCACACAGAGCTCTGGAATTGGGGACCAGCAGGGGAAAGAAATCATTTATCCTGTATAGCATTTCCATGTTCAGATTCCCAGGCAAATGCCCAAACTCTTCTCCAGTGGGAAAAAGAGGTGAGTCTGCTCATCAGGCAGCACCACCTGAAAGAAAAAACCAGGCTGAGATATACAGCTCAGAGGAGAGCAGGGTGTCCCCACTAAGCATGGGCTGGCAAGACACAGAGGATTCTGACATGAGAACATATCTGGACAGAATCTGAGTTGGCAAAGATCCCTGGACACCCAAGAGAACTATGTCTGGAATATAGAAGCTCCAACTTCTCATCTGAGCAAACGAGATGGCATCCAGGGAAACTAATGTCCTTAGGCCAAGAGCCCACAGAAAAACCAAGGGCATTTCTATAATAGAGGCACTTTTTCCCCTATGCAAAAACTATTCAAAAGCAGAAATAAACCCTTCTCAGAAAGGACTGGGAGAAGAGAATTTAAGCCAGAGCGTTATAGGAATCCAAAAGAGATCTAACTGAGTACCTCTCTGTAGAGGCGTAATGCTCAGTGACTCCAAAGAGGAGGAAAGAGATAGGGAGCATTCTTTCTGTGTATCCCCTTCAAGGGGCAGGACAGCCCCTGGACAGCACTACCCCATGAGGCAATATCTTTTCAAAGTGAAGTGTCCAAGAGAGAAAAGCCACATGTACAGGGTGTCTCAAACAGGCAAAAAGTGTGTCAGCCCTTCCAGCTGGACTGAAATATCATTCTCAAAGAGAAAGGTCAAGAGGTCTAAAATGGTACAAAATGGTTTTCATCCTAGAAGCCCTACACACGTTGCCAGGGATATAGCATTCAAGTCATGTCAGACTTGCACACCGGTTAAAGAACTTTCTGCTGATGGTCTATGTCTCTTCTCTTAGGTTGGCTTCCTCTTCTTTTCCTTTGGCAATTTCAATGAGAAAACTGTTGCTCTACTCAATACATGATGTGTGGTACACCATGAATCCCAGGTCTCCCAATTTCAAATACAGTCTTCTGCCCCACTATCCTGAATTTGTTGGTTCCTATGTCTGGGCTCTTGGTTTGGAATAGAAGGTTTTTCAAGCTAAATGTTCTCCAGCAAAATTCCACTCCAAGGAGAAGGTATTTCTGAAGATAATAAGAAGGGCATAATTTATCTATAAGTGATGCCCAGGATAACAGGTAGGTGGGGAAAGTCCTTGCTTTGCTTCCTCTATCAGAGAGCTTATCTCACTTGACATTAGAGGCCTCTTCATCATTAACCACGAGCTTCACAAAGCCAGGGACTGTGTCTACTCTTAATCACAGTATCTCCAGAAATTGGCAAGAAGCTAAGCATGCTAATAGTTGACAGTAATTATTTTTTAATGAATGTGTAAGTAAATCAGTAAGAGAACAGATGAACTTTTGAAATTCATAAGCATGAAGAATTATGAAAATGTACAAAAGATGGAAACCAAGAGCTTTGGCCAGTGAATTGTTTCTCATATGAGAAAATGTGACCATCCATACCCCAAGTAATATGGCATGAAAAGAGCAGTGTTAGTAATAAACCTGTGTAATATCTGCATTATCTTTAGAATATCCAAAGCACTGTCCTGAGGTTTTGAAGTTAGCAACTTAATCATGTAAGTCAAAATGATTGCAGATACAGACTGCAACACCTTCATGTCTTCAGGCCATTTGAAGAAAGATGGGCAGAGTTGAACACTTCTATGAATTCCGCAAAAGTGAAGAAAAAAAAATACTTGTAGCAGTTTCAACCTATGCCTTTGGTGCAGAAATATCAGCCAACTGGTCTCTGAATTTCTCCCTAGATTGTAAGTACAATCCATTTTTTTTCTCCTTTTAGTAAGTTGCAAATTTGGTTCAACACTTTCTTTTCTGCATCTCTGTAAATTCTCTTTCTTAGGGAAGTTTGAACAAAATGTCCAGTTGGAAGAAAATGTCACTATTTTCTAATGCTCTGGTAAAGAATTAAGAGTTAACTGGGGTGCAGAGGCAATAAGAAAGCTTGCTAAAGCACAGTTAGAGAATTTCATGACAATTAGCACTGATTTGCACTACAAGAATAGAAGGGGAAAAAAAAGCCAAAAAAAAATTTTGTTTTAAAGAAGAACAAAAAGGGCCGGCCCGGTGGCGCAATGGATAGTGCGCCGCTTGGGAAGCGCGGCGGCGCTCCCGTCCGAGGGTTCGGATCCCACGTACAGACCGGCTCCTGCTCACTGGCTGAGCGAGGCGCGGGAGCAACGCCGAGGCTTGCGATCCCGTCGCCGGTCCTCGGTCCGGTACGGGGGCAACACTGAGGGTTGCGATCCGTTGCTGGACACGGAAAAAAGACAAAAAAAAAAAAAAAAAAAAAAAAAAAAAAAAAAAAAAAAAAAA
>NW_007726802.1:132273-148958 GCF_000696425.1 Galeopterus variegatus
AAAAAAAAAAAAAAAAAAAAAAAAAAAAAAAAAAAAAGAAGAACAAAAAAAAAAGCTATTCATACATACACAACCCAAAAAAAGCCTCCAAGCACTGGCTGAAAAACCCATTGGATAACAGAAGAAACACACCAGATCAGCCAATTAGCATTCACCCAAGAAAAGCCAGCACTTCGGAGGGAGGGAAGAAAAGGAGCTCGTCAACAGTAATATCAACTTTACAATAGCCCTGACTGTTTATCTACCCAAAGGAAGGGCTACCTCCCTACTTTCTTGTGACCCTCTCGACAATTCTGGGGGAAAAGATGTTAGTTCAACATTATTACAAGCCAGAATATGACTCTATTTATGTGACAAGTTGACAACATACAATTTCATGCTTGTTGAGCTGATCGGTGTTATATATTCACTGTGAATATTATGAAGCCTCACCATTATAAATATGAAACAGTATACACTTATTCAAAATAACTCCAGCAGTGGCAATTTATAGCTTAGTTGTTTGTGTTCTTATAAAGTCCAAATGCCACCTTAAGAAGCTGCAGCTCGCAGAAACAGATGTGCAGTGTGACTGCGACCAAAATGGATTGACTATGACCTATGTGAAGGCAGGCTATTACATTTTGGTCTGCATGGCAGCTGACACTGGTTTGTATTTAGATATGTGACGGTTGGGAACACTGTGTCCTTAAAGCACTGTTTAAACATGGGCCAAAACATTTGTCTACTAGACTAATTATTTTATCACCCTTCTATGGCAAGGATCACTTTTATTTTTCTTTTAAAAAAAATGTGAGTGTGTCTGCACACACACAGGCACATATTCCCTCTATGCTTGGTAAAGTTACAGCAAGGACTTTAAACCTTGGTCATGTCAGGTGAATGTTGGCAAGATTTCCAGAATGCCTGCATAACAGGATTGTACCACTTTCTTGATCAGGTGCCTGGGAACTGGACAAGGCCACAGACCATCAAATCATAAGCTGTCACAGCAACTGTTTGGGGGCAGGTTTTTTCCTCCTCTTCCCTCCCCCCGTTCCTTGTTTCCTCTTAGCAAGCTTCAACCAATTTGCAAGTGTTCGCTTCCACAAGGACAAATTTGGAATAGTGAAGAACAACACAATTTATCCAAATGTGGAAGGAAGTGAAGGAACCAGACACCTTGCTAAAGCTAGATATCAAAAATTTGCATAAGTAGTTTCCCAACAACAGAAGTGTTATTTGGAACAAAATAAATTGCTTGTATTGCATGCAAGGGCACAAGCCTTGACCAACTTCGTGGTTGCTTCCCTGCTTGTACATTTCTTAAGTACACTCAGATACTCCTGCTGAGAAGCTCAAGATGGTAGCCCTCAAATAGGTAGACCTAAAAGGGTAACTGCTTATAGAATTAGAAGTCTTCAACATCTTTATTTAATAATTGAAAAAATAAACCCAAAATATTTAAAATATGGATTTAGTTTTCTCCAGGATTTTCTAGTAATTCTTTATTTCTTTTTTGTTTGTTTACTTAACATTAGGTAACGCCTTTAGATCTTGTTTTAAGACCTAGCAAAGGATTCGCTGACTGGAATCCTGGATCTCTTTTGAGACACTTTAATTACAGTCACAGTGTTTTGGGTTCTGGAACTTTACCATTCCAACAAAGTTTGCTATACAAAATCTGCATATCTTTCTACTTTTCCTGTTGGGCTAAAGTGAAGGTGTTGTCGGTCTGTCTAGTAAATCCAACCCACAAGATAACATAATCACATACATTCATTTCTCAGGGACCTTGGCGGCTCTTATCTCCTTGCTTTTATGATCTCTTATGAACAGCCAGAAATAGCAATTTGCAGCCTGTTTGTAAAGCCATCTTAGTCTGAACTTAGCCGTCTGCTCTTTTATCACACGGCGATATTCTGCAGCTAAATCCCATTCGCCACAGCAAAATTTACTCTGAGCTCCATTTCAGAATATTGTAAGTATTCTCTGTGTGTATGGAACATATCAAACATGTAATGGAGGGCAACTATCACTTCAATGAACTATTTATTAGTAGAAGATGTTTTGTGTGCTTTGCTTAGATTTATTGATATGCTTCCCACAGTACATTGTAGCCTGAAGCTATTTAGTTCATGTTCATCAGCATCTCAGGCAAGCAGCTCTGCTGTTCACACAGTTCTGGTTCTTCTATGTGCTTTGCTCAACTTTGTTTTACCATTATATCACCTAGAACATTAAACACAATGCCCCAGTTCCATGTGTTAAATCACAATTGTTTCCTATTAAGTGTTCCAAGCTACCCATTTTTATTAACAGTTACTTTATTAAATCCTTAATAACACAGATAGAATAGTTAGTTAATTTGTGTGTTGAGCCATGGATGTTAATTTGTAAACATAATAACATACTGCAATCATTTGCATAATAGCATTTTAATCTTTTTAGTAAAAGCTGTAATTCCCTACAAAGTACACTGCAGTAGAAACTAAGTGACTATTGGTAATAATACAAAAGGCCTTAAAATTCTGATCCTATTATAGTGTTGGAACATACCCAAACTGCTTCCATAATCTCTGAAATGTTACTGTTCTCTGATTTAGGTGTCTGTGTCAAGAATAAAAATGAAGTATAACTGGTAGCAGTAGACTATTTCCTAAATGTAATTTAGTATTCACTAAGCACCAGCACTTTGCAAATAGCTCTGAGGCTTTCCTTCAAAGTTCAGAGCTCCAGCTATGCATATTGTGTGAGGAACACCATGGAACTCACTCTAAACTCGGCTGTGCTGAAGAGAAGGCTCTGATAAATCATGCTGATTTGGTACACAGAAGGGCATCGACCACCAGGGATTTGGCTACTGAGTCTCCTCCCTTCTCCCTACCCTAGCAGCCTGATTTTATCTCCTTGAACTCACTCCCTCTGAGTAGAAATTTGGAAGAGAAAAAAAAAGTTGGGGGAATGCTTAAAGAAGCTACTTTAAAAGAAAAAAAAAGGAAACATCTATATGGCACTCAGTCTGTAGAATCCATTAACACCAATCACAAGACTGCCCCCCCCCCCACACACACACAAAGTAATTCTTTAAACGTCAGGCCAAATCATTTTACGCAAGATCTGGTAATTCATTAATCCATCCGGCTGCAAACCTTGAATGAATAACTTGCAGTAGTAATGGAGACGGGCAGGTCTACAAAGTATTAGTGTTTAGAATCTGAAACTGTGCAAATGACTCTATCATTTTGGAAAAGAAAAGACACATAAGCATATTCTATCACCATTTTGAGACAAATGGCTTAATGAATCAGAGTCGTATATCTTTGAAAAATTTGCCCTTGCCAAAAATAAGAATGTTTATTTCACTGTGGATCTCTCTCCTCTCCTGCTCTCATTCTAGCTACTTGGAAGTCAGCATCTTTGGCTGCCTACAGTAAAACACAGTATCCTGCTTTGCTTTCAAACTGTACCTTGGAGCGCACAGTCTTCAAAGTAACCTGAGAGGTTAAAGAAGAAGAAAAAAAAAATGGCCCTTACAAAATTGTTTCACATCACAGGCAATTCATTTTATAAAAGCCACAATAAAAGTTTTCATTGCTAAAAGAATAGGCACATAATTATAGAGACAAACTAACCTTGTTAAAAATGAGGAGTCGGGGATAAGAAATAGTGGAGGAATGACTTGGCTCTCCGTTTAATAACATGGCCTTTAATGTTCATCTTTTTATCTGCTTTGTGCATTGATCTCATTAGGAGGTGAGCCATCTGCTGGGCTGTGGTTCCATGACATTGGGAATAGATAGGGAACATGAACAAATAAACACGGTATATGTATACGGTCACTACATAGGCGCACACACTTGCTATGCGAATAGTTGGTCCAACACAGCACCCTGAACCTTGACTACTTAACCCAGACTAATATCTTTGAAGTACCTAAGAGGAAATGAGCTACTTTTTCCTGATTCCACTCCAAGATTTCCTCCTTGTGAATTTAGGTGTCTACTTTTTTGGCCCCAAAGATAGCTAGGCAGAGTAATTTTTATTTAAATGACCCACTTAAGAGTTCAGGAGATTGGAAAAGCCTATAAAATGGCTCACCTGCTTCTAAGAATGCTCAGTGTATCTGACATGAAATCATTGGTCTCTACCCCAAAAAACACAAAATAGTACTTTCCAGAATCATTGTGCCTAATTAAACATACAGATTCTCACTTTCCAAATGGCAAGTGGCTTAGAACTGGATCAATTTCCATGAAAAACACCAGCCAATTTCATCCTTTGTAACCACAACTTCCATTAACAAAAAGCCACCACTGGAAAAGTTTGTGCTGGTGAAAGATGGTCAGGTAACCTGCATACTGTGCCTTGTTATCTATTAGTGGGGGTTGGTGCCAACAGACAGAGCCCTGGGGGTCAGAACTCCCAAGCCATATTTTTTCAGTGGTCAGCATAATGACAGGGAGAAAATAGGGTGATAAACCAGATGTTCCGAAGATAAGCCAGATGTTATCAAGCTGAGAAGTCTAAAACAGTGTTTAACTGAGGTGTGTAGATGAACACACACACACACACCACTATTTACTCTCCCTGCAAGATAAGCCGACGGTAGAAGTTGAAAATAAAGCTGCACACAGACTGGATCAGATTGTTGCTTCCTGATTTGTGACTCTCCAAGATGAACATCTAACTGATTTATACCCAGAATTTGGAATTTTGTGGTAGACTACAAATGCAAAGATAAGTACAACATAAATTTTTAAAATACTCCATAAGTCTCCATGAGTTTCAACATTCTTCAATGTTCTTCTGTTACAGCCAATTATCTCCCCACTTAAATGGCTATTATTTTCTCCCTTGAAGTCTATGTTCTCCCTAAGTGTCATTACCAAGTGTGGCAAAAATCTGGTTGTGGGCCGTAAATTTAATTTAAATGAAAAACATTTATTGATTGCAAATTGGAAATTCCAGAAATCTTTAAAAAGTGATTATTGTAAATGAATTCAGTCTCTCCACATAACAAAGGAGAATTTATTCTCCCAAGGATTAAATTAAGGTGAGGTTGCTTTTACACACTTTTTTTTTTTGTCTGTTTGTTTTGTTAACATTCCAAGAAGCTTGCCATTCATAGAAAAGTCTGACCACAGGCACAGTCAGAAGCAGGAATTCATTACCATGGAAGGCTGCAGAATTTCCTTCAAGGAGACAAGTGAGGAAAAGCAGACACCATGTAAATGTGTGCATTGGGTTAAATATGTTCTGTCCCTGAGGCAGCAGGGAAATGGAGAGTCCTTTGTAAAATGACTCGCAAGTTTAAGGAAGCACTTCAGTTTCTAAAGGTGAGCAGCAGCCTAACCCGGAAAGACAGCCCTAAAGAGCTGATTCTCTGGAATATTTCAGAGTTGGATTCCTTGCCACCCATAACCTAACTCATATTCATCATGGCTGTTGGAATTTTCCTTCAAGATGCTTCGTGTCTGTTCCCCAGATGCCATTCGCTCAATTCTCACCTGCCCTGCACCTGTGTCAGGGAAGGTGTCCCTGCCCTGCACACGTGTCACATTGTGTCTGGAATGCAGCAGGGCCTGCTGTCTCATTTCCTCTACTTCCTACTTGCCCATATCTCGTACAACTGCAAACAATCTCACTCTTAAATACCACCTCCATGACATCATTCTCCTGCCCCCAATGTTAAATGACACTCTGCTTTGTACCATGTAAACTCTAAGCACTTCAAACTAGGTTTTCACGGCTTCCCATAATTTTGTACCTACCTACCTCCAAACTTACTCTCCCTCCGCCTGGGTTCCTATTAATGTATATTTTACTTTGAGTAAACCAATCTCTTCACCTCCATACTCCCTCCATGAAACACTCGCTCCTCTTCTCTTACCAGACTTGGTGAATTTATTCTTGCTGTTTGCCTCCTTAATTTCATACCTACACACACGTTATGTATATATATGCATAAACAGTCTCACAATGTTTGTCAATTGCTAATATATATTTATATATAATAAATACAATCCTATGTATGTACATATACATATATACGTAGACATCAATATACCATCTTATGCTTTTTTCTAGTTGCTAATACATAAAACATATACATATGTTTGTGCATATGTATGTACATACAGTCTTGCATTGTTTGCTAATTGTTTTACATTTGATCAATTTGTCTCTCAAATTAGATTTAATACTGTTTAGGAAATAAGCCTTCTTTTGTGCTTTATATGTAATCTTCACATTACCTAACACAGTTCTCGCCATCAATAAGCACGTGATGATCAATTCATTCATTATGCTACAAATATGCATGGAATGCTTACTTTCTGCTGTTTCTAAGAAAACACCTAAGAAAACTTCAGTGAACAAGACAGGCAGATTCCCTGCTCTCGACATGCTCATGGCCTATTGAATTGCCAAGATTTATTACTTTTACTTTTTGATAGGTACAGAATATAGGCCCATTTTTGAAAAAAAATTAGAATATAACTAAAAGCAAAAAGAAAAAATGTAAAATCATCTATATTTCCACCAGAATGATGGATTCTTGAAGGCTTCCACCATTCACTTCCTTGGTGGCATACAGCAGGATACCTTATACACAGATAATACAAAACCACCACTCACCGTTTTTCTCCTACAAAAGTTCACAGTGTCAGGCCTTCCTGAGAGTTCCAGTAATTACCAGATATGAATGCTGGCTACAGCTGTGAGTCCTTCTCTCCTCATTAGCAAAGGCAGGCCTCAGAACATATTATGAGTAATGACCTATAGACAACCACCTTCTCACTTGCCACCATTCTAAAGAACCCCAAGTAGCTGCATTCAGAAGTAACAGACGAATGAATGAAAGATGCCCATTCGGTTGTATCATGGAGGCATTAAAACAGGTGTTAAAATAAAGCAGGGACAAGGTGGCCCACAGTGACCCAGAAAGGCCAATGTGCTATTTAAACTAACCGCATGCCACCCCTCTTTACACACTGCTGTGCTGTAAAAGTTGTCCTTTATTCTTCGCCTTCAAACAATGCACAAAGGCAGCAGAAGGAAGGAAGTTATGTTGCAATATTCTGAAACATAAATCTTTCTTCCAGCCGGTCCAGGGACAGCATCCTGTTTTCTTTACACGTGGATTAGATTCACTGGAGGCTGCACCTATAGGCCTTGTGCCCTATTTCTCAAAGTGGCTTCTGAATCATACCTGGTCACCTGCATTTACACATTCAATCACAGGTTGTGCAAGCAAGCAGAGATCATTGTTTGTGTGTCCTGTTACTCAACCAGTGTATACAATTGCGTGTTGGTGCACAATTGCTCCCACTCAGAATTCCCTCTTTCCGAAATTGTGACATTCAACTTCATTCTTTTTTATTATTATGATGTTTGGGAAGTTAAAAATTAAACTTAGATTCTCATGAATGGAATAGGCAAAAGGCAGAGATTTCTGTTTACTCCCAACATTTTGACATTCTGTTATACTATTACGTAGCCCTAAATCCCACTGTCTGCTCTGATTAAAACTCAGAAATCCCATGGCCAATTTTCAGGGGTGTCATTAACATGCTACTTGAGTCAGGTGAAAGTGTTTAACTACTCAATGCCATATTTTCTTCTGGGAATCAGAGGTAGATAATGCTTGCTACTGTAGCATGAGAGATGGCAGAGCCCGTGACTGTCTGGCTTATTCAAATGTGATGAGGCAGGGCTTTGAGAACTGGAAGAAGGTGAGCACAGGTGAAAAGTCCACTGCAAGAGGCTGACCTGAGAAACGGCTTCAGTGAAATGCTGCTTTGGATGAAGCAACACAAAGCCCTGTATTTTGCTGTATATGGACCTTCTTCTCAGGGAAGACCCAATTTTAAAATTTCACCTATGCTCCAAACACACATTTTTCCCCCATTACAGAAAAGATGTCTGAGTTAAACACTAGAGGGCAAAGAGTAGATGCGTCACCACTCTATGCAAATGCTCCTGGAGCTGCTACTATCTGTAACAGTATTGCCACATATGACCTTTCTTTTCACATAGACAAAGAATGGGTTTTGTGACATCAGAGAAAACTGTTATGGGTACTTATCTAAACAGTCACTTTTGTTCTCTGTCACTATGAGAACACCTGACATATTAGTCCTATGGCCCCGGACACTTTGATAGTTTTGTATGGCTTCTCATTCTTTATATCCAGTATCTTACTATACTTTCTCTCAGAAATTTGACAAATTCATCTTTAGCACTTTATAAAGGGGAATTTCACTGATTTTAAACAAAACAAAACAGGGTTTCTTAACCTCAGCCCTGTTAGCATTTGAGGCTGAATAGTTCCTTGTTGTGTACAATCCTGTGCATTGTAGGATATTTAGCATCATCCCCAGTCTCTCCCCACCACATGCCAGGAGCATCCCCTTGTCCCCAGTCGTAACAATTAAACATGCCTCCAGACATTGTCAAACATCCCCTAGGGAGTAACATGGCCTTCGGTTGAGAATCATGGGTTTAAAATGGTCTAATGAGAGAAAAAGTTAAACAAATCTTTTGGTTTAGAGTGTTGAAAACAATTCTATCAGTGGTGGAATATTCCTCAAGGACTAAGAAGCAGTGCCATTGTATAGATTAAGCATCTATATATAGATAACTAACTAGTTGCTTAGCTAAGTCAATTGAAGGTACACATTTGAAGTAACTCACGTAGGTACCACAAGGAATATACGGTCATGGAAAAGCTGATCTTGTTTGAAACTAATTCACTAGGGAGGGCTTGACTGCCATAACATCTCCTCCCACCTCTTAGTTACTCTCTAACCATCATCGTCTACAAAATGCATGGCATTCATCCAATGCGAAATAGCGATTTTTAGATAAGAGGTCTATAGAGATGGACATTTTTTAAAGTGCTGTTTATTTAATGCAGCATGACTTAGAATGGGCCTGTAACCTGACAAGTGTGCTGGATGAGGAATGTTCAATTTACCAGTTCTAACCAGCCAAGTCCTCACATGAACTTTCTAAGACCCGGCTGAGCAGCCTGGGAAAGTATAGCTAACCACAAACCTTCAGTGTTTCCTCCACCTCGTTCCATCTCCCCAGCCCTAATTTTACCACCTTAAGCTTTCTTCTAAGATCCACTTAATGTTCCAGACGTATTATAAAATCTTAGCTGTGGGCAGAACCTACAGTTGCCTCAGCACACCAGCTACCCCTATCTCCGTGTCAACCAACACTGAAAGGAAAGATTCTGTTCTATTTTTAAATATATTGAGCAAAGAAGCAGCTTGCCACGTCTTTGTAAAGGATGGCTGTCACCCAAATTCACTGTTTCCCTACTTTATCTATGATATAGACTATGAAGTCAGATAAATTTGGAGTTCAAATCCTAGGTCTTTATTTGTCACCTGTGTGATTTGGGGAAAATCACTTAACCTCTCTGAGACTTACGTCTGCATACGTAAAATGGGAAAGTGTCTAAACAATAGGTTGTTTTGAGGGATAAGTGAGATTATATACATCAAGCAAGAATGTTTCAAAATGTTGGCCATTGTTGTTATTACTATCATTGTTATCAACATCATAATATTTATCATTCTCTCATTATTCAACAAATGTTTATCAGCACCTTCTATGCACTGGGTGCTGAAAAATTCAATTAATATTGTAAAATTGGCTTTGTTAAAGACTCAAGATTTCAATCAAATAACTTTGAAGTATAAGAAATGTCTTTGCTGGTGAATAACAAAAGCTTTATATGGAGCCCGGCACATAGTAGGTGCTCAGAAAATATTAGATGATGTTGATGGTGCTGGTGGTTGTAATATGGAAAACTAGTTGATTTGGCAATCTTTATTCAATTTCCTTGCCAGAGAATTTCACTAAATGTTTGTCCCTTTATGACATCATTTTATTTTCAAGCAAATGAGTACTGATCTTATGAGAAAGAATTTCTTTTCTTAAAGTAACACTTTAATAGGAGTAAATTAAATTTTTTATTATAGAGTAGGCTTATAATAAGAGTCTAGAATCTGGGAGGTAATTCTCACTACTAAAAGGCAAATTAATTTCTACTAATTTATAAGTATTTATTAGATTAGTTGAGTTTAGAAGTTTTTAATAGGTAAGTTAAGGGTATGTACCAAAAATATTATAATAAAATAAAGATTTCTCACCTACTTTGTAAAACAAATAAAGGTAGAGATCTAACCTCTTGGTTAAAAAGAAATGCCTTCTTGTATACTATGATTGGGCATCATATACTCTTCAGTCTCTTTCTGTGGTAAATAGACAGGGATAAACAGGTTTAAAGTTTTGTTCTTTGTCAGTAATTCTCTCACAACCCCTTAGTATTTCAACACAGTTTAATGCACTTTGTTTTTGGTTCTTAGCCCCTTAAATCTCAAAACAAAACCATCAAAAAATAATAATAATAAAAGCCACCATGTGTTTTCCAAACATTGTTTTTCCATAGAATAAGAAGTGTGTAACTGTGATGAAAAATCTTTTGATGACAGCCAAGTAAAAATCCATTATATTTTCAGGCCTACTACCTAACCTTGTTAGTCCAGCCCAAGCCAAGGTCAACGAGAAATTAATTTTTCCAAAGGATGTCCTTACCTCAAATATGTTGGAAGGCTCATTGTTGTACTGATTGGAAATTATTTCTGATTGGTCACTGCACCACTTGAGTCCACCCAGAAAGCTGTCTGTATCCAAGTCATTCACATCTAGTTCAGAAAGGTCAAGTTCAGGAAGATCTGGGCAAAGAGGCTGGTCTTCACCAACCAGAGCAGCACACTGTAGGAGACAGAGAGGGGCGAAAAAACCTTTCATTAACTGCAGGAATTTATTAAACTGCAATAGCATGTGATAGGAATTAAACCCGGTTAATTCAACGACATCACCAAAGCTGGTCTCTGGGGCTTTAATCACCAGGGAAAACATCCTGGATTCTTTACTCACTTGGCTCCCAAAGGATACTTTGTCTGATTTATTTCATCCAAAATTCTAACCTCCAAATCCATGGTTAATACAACACTTCCATGAAGACTTCTCTGATTCTTCTTGTTAGAAATCAGCTGGATTTGTTTGTACCTCTTTGATAGTTAGCACTTACCAAGTTTTAAATTGTCTTATGGTGAACTATATGCAAAATTTTACTCTCCCCTCAGAGAACAATCCCTCTGAGGGAAGGATACAAGCTTGATTTTACTTTGGAATTGCCATCACACATAATAGAGACTCAATAAACAATTTGTTAAATGAAAAATAGAATACAGGAACTATGCTAGGAACACTTTCTCCATTTATGCTACTTTTAAGCATTATAATTTATATAATTCATTTAGCAACTAATGATGCAAAGTCTTTACTCATTTATGGTTCTCTTGAATTGTTATTTAAATCATTTACTCTTACTTGATTTTTCATGCATTTTTGCACTTCATCCTTAACAGGTCAAAAGCAAATTCCTTGAGCTGAAGGACAAAAGTTATACTTCTTTTTATATCTTTCACTATGTATAACTTGCATGTCATGTGTGTTAATGTGCTTCTGTGTATGCGTGCGTGTGTGCATGTGAGTGTATGTGGTTGGGATCACCTCACACCTGGAAAAGAAAAGCCATAATAGCATATCACAACTATATTTTGTTCATTATTTATGTATACCTACTCTATGAATTCAAAATAACTATTTCTGTTTAGAGTTTTAAAACCACTTCAATATAAGGTTTAAAATATCCTCTACTGTGGCTGGGCTGCTGATCAGGAAGGCTATTTCAGATTGCCATAGTCGTCCATCTCCTCATATGGAGGAGACAGTCTTTTAACTGTCCCACCCTGTAGCTTTCTGAGGAAAGAGGACCCCTGTACCCCCACCAATGAGGTGGTCTCCTAAGCTTGAATTGACTATCTAACCGCTGATTCCAGTCTGCACTCTGTACAGAACCCTGCAGAAACTCCTGTTGCAGGAATCTGATGATGCCAGAGCCGTAAGGACGTTACCCACCTGCACACCGAGGTGTCTCACACACTCTGAAAAATCAGGAGGCACACACTCTGAAGCGGCACCCTCATGGCCCTAACATCCAAGGTCAGGAGAGATGCTGTGGAGCTGTTCAGATCCAGGCAGCAGTTGGGCATGAAGCTAAAGGTCCTCCTTGACATTTAGATTTTGAATAAAATAAGTCCTATGCAGATCTTTTTTCTCGAGCACCCCTGTCATCCCCGGAAGGCTCCACTGCACTAGTCATATGGAGCAGAGTGATCTAGCAACATGCTGAGAAGTAGGTAGCAGGTAATGGAGTCAGCAGTCGGTAAGGGGAGGGAGGGAAGGACCTGCAAACCACTGTGGTTCTTCCCGGAGACCACCGGGTCCCAGTGGGATCCCAAACAGCAGGCATAAGGTAATGCAAAGAAAGGGCCCTCGTTTTGATCGAAACTCTTTCCTTATCATCTTATTGGTCTTTCCTTTTGATTATCTGAGTTAGCCCAGAGTTACAGAGCAGTAGACTTGACTAGGTTCATAAGTAAGTGGAGGCTGGACAGAAGAGAAGATCCTGTTCTGGCACAATATTCGCGTTTTGTTGTGGGTGTAACACTGCCAGACTCCACTGTTGCCCATACTGTTTATCCTCCAAGTACAAGTACACACAGCTTTAACTCTTCCTCAACACCACCAGTTCAGAGACAAGGGGACAACTTTCTCAATGGTTAAAAAAAAAAAAAAAAAAAAAAAAGGAAAAAAAAAAAAACCCAGAGGGTTTTCTTGGGGGGATTTTCCTTTAAAAAAAGCAAAAACAACAGAAAAAGGAAAAAAAAAAAAACCCAGAGGGTTTTCTTGGGGGGATTTTCCTTTAAAAAAAAAAAAAAAAAAAAAACACAGTAGGATTTCATTGGGGGATATTCCTTTAAAAAAAGCATAAACAACAGAAATAGGAACAACAAAAAAAGCTAGAAAATGTAGGCTGTCTACATCTGGCTTAAGTTCCTGGTGTGGAACTTAGAAACTGTGTTTTGGAATGCTGAAGTGTTATACTGGTTGTAGACAACTTCTCTCTGTTTCTTTAACTGTCCTCTCGAGGCATGACTTGTTTCAAATCCTTTAACCTTTCAGAAACATGTATTTTTAAATACAATTTGTTATTTTTTATTTCCTGCAATGTACGTATTCGTTTTCTTTCCTACCCACCACCCCCTTTATTTTTGTTTTTATCTTATGGTTGCAAAAAATGCCTGTGGTCTTGCCAGTGTTGACATGCTAATAAAATTATTGCTTCTGAATGTGGTATTATCCTGCTAATCTAAAACACATTAGTAGTAGCAAGTGTTCCTGTTATTAATTTATATCTGGCCTTTGGATGATGCCAGACTTAACAGTCCGAGCCCTGTAACTGTCCTCATCTGACTTGCTGATATTTACTGCTTCCCAATACATCTGTAACAGGTGTGCTTTATTGCAATTGCACAGACATATTCTTCTGCCTCTTTGCAACTATGACAGCTATTTCACAACTGTAGCCTTAATTTTATAATAAGATTTAAGAGGATAAAGCAGTCACCAAACACAAAAGGCTAATTATTATACGTTATTTCACCCCAACAGACTTTTCTTTTAGTTAAGGAGCAGACAATAAATTAGCTTAACTGCACTGATGATAATGAATCATTATAATTAAGTATAATTCTCCATTAACCTTTTGGAGGTTTTTGTGCCATTGATGGTAAATTTTAAAGAGAGAGAGAGAGAAGAAGGAGCGGACTTGGCCACATTAATTATATTAATGAAAAAAGAATCTTACTTCTTAAAAAAAAATTAGTCAAGACAGGGGAAAGGAGGTGGAGAGGGGGCATTAAAGAATGACAGTCTTAGTGGAGTGTATGTCATGTGAATTGTCTCTATCAATCTTAGTAACCTTATTGTACATCACCTTCATTAAACTGTGAAACACTGGGGACTCTGAGTAGCTATAGTGATATAGGCCTTTATTAACCGATGTGCTGTCCCGTCATTATGTGCAAAAGGGCATAATATGTTTTAGGATGACAGCAAACATTAATGATTCAAAAAATGAAAACTGCTATGCTACCTGCTGCTCATAATATTTTAGACTGGCAGAGGTGATTCCCAGAGCTGCTGCCACAAAGGCAGGGCTTCCAGCCGCTGGCTGCCTACAGCACCACAGAGAATCAACTGGCCAGTCTCAGCCTACTGCCCGACAACTCAATCCAAGGCTGGACAATTAGCCTGAGACTTCTCCTCTCTAAAAAAAAAAAAAAAAAATTTAAAGGCCACTTTTCTCAATGGTTCTGATGCCTTTTTGAAAATGATGGCAGGAATTCTAATGATTAAAGTGAATTTTCCTTATTTCTATATGATCTGGTTCCTCAATCAACTCCTAGCAGCATCAGGAATAATACATGATGGAAAAATGAAACTACAGCAGCCGAGATCCACAGTGCCAGCCAGACAGCCACCCACAGTATACTCCGGCTACTCAAAGACAATTAGGACTTTGAAGCCACTTAGAACTCTGACTCATAATAGCTACAGGACATATGAATTATCCATATCTATTCTTCCTTACCAAGAAATCACAACAAGATAAGAACAATTACAATCCACAAATACAGTCTGCCAAGGAAAGGGGGGTGGGGGGTAAACGAAGGCAACATTTGCAAACCCTGCAAAGAGTTAAGAATCCAGGGCATGCTTCGCTAGATAGGAAAAATGCATTCTCAGATGGCCTTGGCCAAATTATTTTCACTTTAGATGTGTATCGCTGTACCACATGGACATCTTATTTAATCAAATCACGTGTGGCACTTGATCCTCCCCCTTACCCTACGTGCCCCCGGCTACCCAGAGGAAATACTCCCAGTCCTTTGCCAGACTCATTGTGAGCAGCTCGGATCCTCCATGCAATTCAATTCAGGTCCATCTCACCAGAGTCCACAGAAAGTTTCACTTGTTTCCCAAGTTGCCCAAACTTTCCGGGAACATTCCATTGTGCTGAATGCAAACACGCCGAGGTCCTCTGTCCCCCCACTAGGCTCCAGAGATTACGAGGAAACTGCTTGCATTTTTCCCCCCGTGTATGAATTGTAGCCAGCAGAGACTGTGGAATTGATGTATTGCCATCTATTTTTACACAAGCAGCGAGCAGTTCCACACACAGTCCTGCATAAACTCTATTCTCTCTCCGACTTCAGGCAGCTCTCCGTGACACAGGGAGATTTAACCATTGGCTTCCCTGCCACCAACGCAAAAGGAAAACCTTGCACTGGCAAGGCATTTTTTTATCCGCTGGCCAAATCTTTCAACCACATAGATGAGTTTTAAGGGAAGCAGCATTGTTGTCTTGTGTTGTGTGGGAAAAGCAATCTAAAATAGCCCAGTGGGATTATTTAGGATTTTGTAAGTTCTCTGTCTGATGAACAGAGAGAGAAGGGGAAAAAAATCCAGGCTAGAGTCAAAACGGACTATATTTGAACACATCCATTTTAATACTTTTATCTTCATCTTATTATAAATAGAAATGGCATTTTTCCAACCAGGCCACTAAACACCACTGGAAAGACTTCAGCTTCTGATTCATATCAATATCTTAGAGCATAAATATTGCATATGAGTAGAAACAGAGCCAAAGGCACATGGAAAGAGTTCCTAACTGCAACAGATACTGATGACAGCAGCTAAGCTTTGATTTGCTCAAGGCATCTCAGAGCCACCTTAAAATAGCAAACTTATTGGAGTTAAGATAAGATTGAGATTCCCTTCCAAAAGCTCCGCCTGCCTGGGCTACTTTTCTGCCTCCTCTCCTCGCCCAAGCCCATCCCCCCTTACAGGAATAATTGCAGCTGAGAGAAGCTTCAGCCCTGGCTGCCATGCGGAGCCCAGCCCCGGCTCACCTCGATGTCACTCCATACAGAGTCCTGGTTGCACATGTCCCACGCCATCCAGCTCCTGAATGACGCTAGTCAAGCTTTTTCAACTCCAATCCACAGTGACACAGAGCACACACTCATGCAGGCAACCAGCCCCTTACTGAGAGTGAACTGAAGGCACCTGTCTTACTACAGTCCCCAGTCACATGACAAAGCTATTAAAAAGTAGGCTGGGCTGTCACTCACCCAGCCTCCCTTCTCCTGTGCAGCTTGCTGCTCAAACTCGTGACGTCACTCAAAGGCAGCCCTCTGCCTCAGTGAAGTAACGTTTAAAAAAAAAAAAAAAAAAAAGGAAAGAAGAAAGAAAGAAAAAAGAAAGAAAGGAAACAACACTTGGACTTTTGGAGGCTTCAAGCATCATGCTGTGATTAAAGCCAGCTTCGAATGCCACAGACTCTAAAGGGAGCCCTAGCCATATAATAACCAAAATCCCCTCCAATCTTTTTTTAATTTATTTTCCTTCCAAAACAAGCAAGTGGCAAAGCTCCCTGTTTGATGACAGAGTAACTACGAGTCACTACTCGTATATTCTTAGCTAAAATGTGTAGTCTCTGAGGACTCAGATTCTAAGATCTCCAAGTGGTCTCAAGCTCAGTTTGGGACTAAAGCTTATCCAGATGATGCATTTTTATGAGCTATTTTCTAATGGGGGGGGGGGGGGGTTTGAAAGAGAACGGGGCATTTTTTGCTTGTTTTATCAATAAAAAAGCCTGTATTTGCTAAGGTATAAACAAACTCCTTCACCCAGAAATCGGCTGTCCC
>NW_007726802.1:149812-175912 GCF_000696425.1 Galeopterus variegatus
GTTCCATATCTACATTGGGAGCCTAGATTTCATCCCAATGGAATTTATCCCCTCAGTAGTTCTGGTAAAGGCCCCAACGTTGGTGGAGGCAAGAGAATCTATCCTTCAAGTTGGGGGGGAAAAAGAACCCTAAAATAATGATTCAATTCTATAACAAAAATACTTGATGACGTGTGTAACATTTGGATTTTCCTCCCCACTTCTGACCCAAATTACATACTTTTCCTACCTTCCATATTTCAGACAACTGCACATTTCTAAAACACAAATAATCATCACACTCAAACACGCAAACTCAAACTCTTCTGACAATAGCAAAACAATTGGTTTTGATGTCAGTATTGTATACAGTTGAGTACAGAAATAAATTCAGAAGTAAAGATCTACTAGTATAAATATTTTTCTTCGTTTTTATAAGCTTACACTAAACTATATAAGAATAAATTTAAGGTTAAGAATTTTCAAGGAAGAACGGTAAAGAGGAAAATATATACGGCATAGCTTGTAGGGCCTAGACATTGAGATTAGCACTTCATTTATCATATCTCAATCATTTTAGTCCTCAACATTACTCCACGAAGAGGATCTATGTACCCATTTTACAGCTGAGAAAAATAAGGCAGGGCAGGGGTTTAGATAGCAGCTAAAAAGAGCATGCAGATTTCTGAAAGTCCTTCTAGGAAGAACTAAAGTTTCATACATGAGACTAACAATCATCCCCAAATCAAAGGCACAGCAGAGTCGCCCGAGGCAACTTCACACCCGAGAGAGTGTCCACTTAAGTGGAAACCAATATTCCTGGATGCTGCTTACCAAGAGCATTCTTCCAGAGAGAAACAGGGCCTGCCCAGAATTGCTAATATTTTTTGAAGTTAATCATTGCTAACAGTCATTCAATTGCTTGTTTTTAATTCCTAAAGGAACTAATTGATCTTGATACCCCCACATCCGTTTCTGAGCACCCATTTCTGGGTCTCTGATTTGAAGCTGGGACTGTGCAGGGCAAAAAAGTTACTAGCAACATAGGCCTCCATTCTATAAATACTCCAAAATTAAATCTTATTTTACACGAAACTGCCATGGTGATGTCCATGTAAACAAAGACCTTTTGATGTCATGTAAACAAAGACCTTTTCCTCACGATTTGAAGCTGGGACTGTGCAGGGCAAAAAAGTTACTAGCAACGTAGGCCTCCATTCTATAAATACTCCAAAATTAAATCTTATTTTACACGAAACTGTCATGGTGATGTCCATGTAAACAAAGACCTTTTGATGTCATGTAAACAAAGACCTTTTCCTCAACAACTAGAGGAAAATCAGTAGACAGCTTTAATGCCTCCTAGCATTTATTTTTCTTTTTTTAATAAACAAGATATGTTAGACAACCTCAGTGACACTTTTCTTATCTCTTATAAAAGCAGCTGCAAACCAGCTCTATGGAACTGAGTCAGCCTCTGTTTCAATTTAAACCTCAAAATGTGCTTCTGGCATTTTTTTATATTAAAACAAAAAATAACATGAAAATTAATTTGAGTTGCAGTCAGTTGGACTAATCTAAATATAAAGCAAGAAGAGTACTTATTAAGTACACAGATAAGAGATAATAAAAGGATGGTTAAAATCTGATTTTGTCTGATGTTCAACTCTGCTGTATTTGTGAATCTACAGACATTTTCATTTACCCTAATTATTCCAGGTTAATTTATCTATAATGCAGAGAGTTATTGATTATCTAAACAAGAAATGTTCAGTAGGATTACTTAGCAATGTATTTTTATTGAAACTGAAAATAAGGCATACACATTTTATTAAATTTGGCACTATTTAAAAATTTAAAGGGATACCGAACCTCGATAACATATTTCCTTTAGTAAGGAAGGTATTTTATCCTACTAACTGAAGTTAGTAAGGGTGGAGAGAACTGAGATATACAAATTGTTAAACTGGAAAAAAAAATTTGGTAATCAAATTGCTCCCATGGTACTTATTTCTAGAGTTTGGGTCTTAATTTATTTAACTTTTCTCTATGTAGGGGAGAAAACTGTATTTTGCGAATAGTCTCAAAAGGGAAGAATGAGTAAATGAAGTTTTTGTGTGGTTTTTTTGTTGTTGTTTATGCTTGTTTGTTTTACTTTATTTTAATCCCGCCAGACAGAGCCTTGAAAGGATTTTTGGTTATTTTGACTTTGTCTCTGTTATAGGTTTTTCTAGTACTTTCATATTTAATTTTACTCTTGCACAGCTAATATGAATATATATCACAAAAATTTAGAAAAGGCAGAAAGAAAATAAATTCTCATCTTAAGAAGAAATTAACTTTAAGGTCTAAGCTAAATTTTGTGATGACATAAAAAAATCTTACTTTAAATTAGCTAACCCAATTAGACACAGGATTTTTGAGGCAACATCCTTAATAAAGACCACTTCAAGGATCAACCTCCACATTTAGCAACTCAATCAAAAAACAGATATTAGAGACTATTGGTAGGATTATAAATGGGTACAATTTTTCTAGAGGGCAAGAAGGTGACATCTATCAAAAACTTTAAAGTGGGTAGCCCCATAGACCCCAAAATTCTACTTCTAGAAATTCATCCTAAAGAAATAACAGGAGGATATGCACAAAGATTTTTGGTGTGAGGACAGTCAATGCTACATAATTTATATTATTGAAATCTTAAATGCAATGTAAATGCCCAACATTAAAGGCTCTAGTTAAATAAATTACAAAGCAGTATACATAATACATATTCAATGCTATCATTAAAAACTGTTGTAAATTATATTTAATAGCATAATGATAAAATGTTCAAAATATTTTAAGCTTTAAAATTATGTTTGAAAAAACTATAATCACAAAAAGTTTACCTATAAATATAGATACTAAGAAAGGAGGAGGAGAATATATAACAAGCTATTTGTAATGGATGATGACATTATAAGTATTTTCTTATTTTCTTTATGTGTGTGTGCCTTTCTGTAATTTTTAAATTTCTGGATAAACATGGATAACTTTTATATTCAGAAGAATATTCATTTTTTAAAGGAATAGAGAGATTCAGAATTGAAGCTAAGCCTTCTTCACTTACAGGGAAGGTAGCAAATAGAAATAACCCCTGACATTCAATATTAGCCTCAAATATTCATCATATATTTAAAATGAAGCCATTTCTGCCTATCTTACTAAGTCAAACAGCTACTCCACTCAGAATGCAAGACTCAGGAGCAACACCGAGAAAAGTTACTACCTGGCATTCTTAGAAGCCTTCTGAGCTCTAAATTACAGGGGAAAGGAAGCTGTCAACTACAATTAGCTTCCTCAGAGGGGGGTCCAAACCACTGACTTCCAGATGCCACTACATCTTCATTTCTCCACTTGAAATATCTATTAATTAAGTTAAACTTTTCCTTCAAAAATTTAATTATTGTTGGTAGGGTTAAAGGAATCTCAGTCACTTATGCAAAAGTATCTGTTAGTCATATTTTTTCTTCCCTTCTGGCATCTAATAGAAGCGTATGCCAAGAAAAAAAGAATAGTACATGTCTTACGAACGGTAGGACTAAACTGTTAAGAAAATTTCTCAGAAAGAGATTCCACCACCTGAGAAAAGTAACTGAAATTAATTGCGTGAGAAAAACACAGTCCAAGTTTCAAGCCACTGACTTACAAGTGAACTTCTGGAACACAGCCTGTTCCTCATGTAGAACCACCTATGTAAATGCCGTCAAGCCGAAGCCTGTTCTTGGGCAGGAAGCTCATTCTAAGCCCTCCAAGAATCACATGAGGGGCTTATCCACCTTCTTTCCCCTGGAAAGCCAACTGTAGGCACAGGAATGGAGGCTTCACTATCAGCCAATTCAAGTTAGTGTTCTCGCAGTTGCCTGAGCCTTCCCTGCATGCTCTTCCCGTACTTGGGTGATTATTATTTTGACCATTAAGAATTTTTGCAAGAAGAGAAGTAATGAGGTTTAAGCCAAAACCAACTTCATGAGATTTAAGGTGATTACATGAAGCTCAAGTCTATCTGATAAGATCCTACTTTGTGGATCAAAGTAGGAAGAAAAACATGATAGGAAGAACATGGATCTTCATCCAGCCATGTCACAAGCCAGCAATTTGACTTTGGGGTGAGATTTAAGGTGATTACATGAAGCTCAAGTCTATCTGATAAGATCCTACTTTGTGGATCAAAGTAGGAAGAAAAGCATGATAGGAAGAACATGGATCTTCATCCAGCCATGTCACAAGCCAGCAATTTGACTTTGGGCAGTTCACTTAATGATTCTGAGCCTCAGTTTCTACAGATGTCAAAGGAGATGGGCAGATTCAATTATATCTAAGATTCTTGCCAGCTCTAAAATGCAGGGATGTGCCCTCTTTGACAAAGACGGGCAGCTTGGGAAGTCTTTGCACAGGGTGAATCCAAATGTCTCATTGCACAGACACTGGAAATCAGGGAAGATGTGCAAGAAAGATAACTGATGCTCAACTTTGCTGAAAGAGCACAGTTTCATCACTTTCTTTACAATACAGATATTTAACCATTTAACCACTCTAGAAAAAGAACAGCAGAGAATTTGTGAAATATGATCATTTCCACCACACGTATTGTCTGTGAGAACCAGCTTCTAGAGACACGAGTTTCTTACAAAGCCCAGGTAGCTGCTCAGAGAAACAACATGCTTTCATTTTGTTTATCATTAATTCTGATAAGTGGCACAAGCACATGTGAGACCAAGCCCTTGCTTGCACAGTAAGTGCAAAAACACACCAGTGATGTAGAAGTTACTATTAACTTACATCTGCATTTGGATGCAATATAACATACTGACAAGTGATTTGTTTTTATGACAGTTTAGAAATGATCTTATCTGAGAAAGAAGATTCAGAAAAGAGGGCTGATCCTAAATTCAGGGTTTGTAAATAAGAATAAGGTCTATAGCATCTGAGAAAATAAGAACTTAAAGTAATACCTTTACATCCCTTATTAGAGAACTTCCCCTATAAGTAAAAAGCTCATTACATTTGGTAAAAGAAGACCTTATATCTTTTTAATTTGGGGGAAATCAACTAAGATATTACTGTATTGTGTGAAGTGAGGAAAGAAGGTCGAATGTCTAATATTTTATCATGGCATTATTAGCAAATGTATTAAAGCAAGGCCCTATCACAAGATAGATAGTTTATATATCTCTGGGGGTTACAGAGTTTTCCTGTTCAACTGTTTTCCTTGTACATATAATCCCATTTAGCAAGAGGTAGAAGATTTGTGCAATCTAATAGCACCCAGCTTGGAGGTTTTCCTTCAAGGTTGAATGAATAGCCGTGGGCACACTAAATTCCCTACCAGAAAATTTGGAGGGGGGGCAACCGTGACATAGCAGTAAGTGAAGTAAGACTGGGTAAATGACAAACTTCAGTTAGGACAATGCCTTGATAAACCTCCAGCTGTTATCACACAATACTGTGTCCTAACTATCAGTATTCCCCAGCATGACATATTTAACTTCACATTTTCTTGCAACCAGAGAAAAGAAACAATAAGAAAACTAACCTAAGAAAGCTTGATTTCTGTGCCCGTGAAACAATCTGCAAAAAGAGGTTGACAAGAGTTTCCCTTTTAAAGAAGCCTAAAGCTCTATTATTCTTTAAAGAGCTCAGGTTGTACTTTGCCCCAAGCAGATGATCAGAATGAATTCATTTTCCACCCTTTTCAAAGTAAAAATCTCTAACAATCCCTGAGGTGGAACTTTCTACCATCCGTCTTAGTAGATCCATTTTCATTCAGGGCACCTAAATATAGGGCATACCTAACCTTTTGCACATCTATACAAAGCCACTAAGTGGGAACTCCAGCCCCACACTCTCCAGTGGGTATTTTCAGCCTGTGTACTCTTTGTCTTCTCTGTTACATTACCCAATGTCACTCATACTACATAAGAACATTGGGACAGGAGTGGTTTGCTGGGACAGGTCATGCATTACAACCGCTGATGTACCATATTTCACCTGTGTTATTTTGTCTTAGACTGAATCAAACAAAATTATGGCTAGTAATTTTCTGAAAAAAAGGAAATTTGAATAGTAATTAAAATTAATTAAACTTATTCATTCTGCCTACAACATTACGGTTGTTGGGGCTCTTAAACTTCAAAAGTATAGTCAAATACATCAGTGAGAATGAATGAAGTTCTATGTACATCTAAATGTGGATAAATCCCACAAACATAAATCCAAAGAAGCCAGATACATACAAAAAGTACATGCCTTATAATTTCCTTTTTAAAAAGCACAGAAACAGGCATACTTAATCTATCACTTTCTAATCTGAAAGTGAGGAAAAAGGTTGCCTTTAGTGGTGATTGGGGGTGGGACACAACAGTCAAGGGGGAAGGGGATCCAGGAAGCCAGTTATGGTATCTTTCTTGCTGTCAGTGCTGGTTACATGGGTATGTTCCGTTACTATAACTTCACTGAGCTGAACCCTTATGATAATGCAGCTTTCAGTATTCATTATCCTTCAATTAAAAGTTTTAAATGCATAGAGGAGAAAGAGAAAGGAGTGTTTCTAGTACCACAAGTCTTATAAACACTGTTAAAAAAATTCCAAATGTTCAACTTGTCTTCTTAAAGAGGCCATTAAACCACTTAGACAAACTGCAGTGGGGCAGGTATCAAGAGACCTGATGTCTAGGTTTGCTTGTTTGACCTTGGACAAAGCCACTTCAAATTTCTATATCTATTTTCTCTTCCACCAAAATGTGGGATAGGATTAGGTGTTCCAAATGTTCAACTTGTCTTCTTAAAGAGGCCATTAAACCACTTAGACAAACCGCAGTGGGGCAGGTATCAAGCCACTTCAAATTTCTATATCTATTTTCTCTTCCACCAAAATGTGGGATAGGATTAGGTGTATGTATCTCTGTATGTATTTCTTGAATAAATGAAATGAAGGAAACTTCCAACTCTAAAATAGTATTTTGTCCTTGGCTCAAAATTTATTATCGAAGGATGTTATTTACTTGGTATGAAAATGTGATCCCCTTGTCTGAGAGCATGGGCTTTGGAGTCAGAAAACACAGATCTGCCACTTATTGTCTATTTGTGTAATCTCAAGTTGTCTAAACTATCTGAACCTCAAATACTGTTAGGGTTAAAGAGATGTATCATAAAAGCCCAGTCCTTGGTATATAATAAGTACTCAATAATGACACCTGCTATTCACGTACGGATACTTAAAACTCAATTGAAAATCAAGCAACATTAGAATAGATGCAGGAGTTTGCTCTTTGTCTGACTTGCTCATCTAGGAAAAAAAAGATCTAGAAACAAAGCACAGCAGACTTTCTTTTTCAGTCCTCTATTAAGTTGACATTCTGTGAGTGACAGACATCAGAAGTGGTGGGGATGCCAGGCACCTGTTGGTTTCTCTGCTTACCTGAAAAAAAGTAAAAACCAGCCTCACACTAGTCCTGACCTGGCTCTATCTCTAAAAAGACCAGAAGCAGCAAGTGCAGAAAACAGTTTTTGTTTCCATTAGGCTGGCCACAAAATTATTTGAGCCAAAAGTCTTTCAAGAATTTCTCTATTAAGAAACAAGACATCCATATGGTACATGAAAACTGACAAGAAACCATGAGTTTGCAAATGTGAAAGGAACTGCAAAAAATCAAATTGTGTTTTAAATGTTGATATCTGAAATACACAGAAAAGGAAGAACAGAAAACAAAGCCACAGGAGCAAAACAATTCAATATAAAGTCAATTTTGCCACCAGTGGCCTATCAACTAAATTGTCTTAGCATTCACACTTCTCATGAATCTGTGATCAATCATACAATCACTTTTTAAACTGATAATACGAGATAAAATATATGCTGTATTTTGCCTTCGATATTTAAGCATTTTTTTTCCTTAAAATAATTTTTTTGTGTGTAATGGAATACTGACAGGTCAGTATATAGGCTGAAAACTGCTGGCCACATATAGCTACTGAGCATCTGAAATGTGTCCAGTCAGAAATAAGATGCTCTGCGAATGTAAAATATACCTTGAATTTCAAAGACTTAGTATGAAAAATAGAGTGTAAAATATATCATTAATAATTTATAGGTTACATGTTGATACAATATTTTGGATATCTTGTGTTAAATATAAGATTGTATTCAAATTAAAGTAACCTTTTTAAAACATAGTTACTGGAAAATTTAAAATTACATGTGTGATGTGCATAATATTCCTATTCGACAGCACAAAACTTTCAAAGTTTTGCATTTAGCCTTCAAGAAAGTGATATCATAAACGCAAAGAAAAATGAATTCCAGAATCAGGTAATTTCAGAATTACATGGGGTATTAGAGCAGGTCCACATAAGTGTACAACTCTAGGGGGCGCCATTCACATCACAGTGTGTGAAAAGTGATCTTTGGAACTTCACAGTGCTCAGCTTGCATGACTCTGTATTAAATGCTGTATAATCCATACTTCCTACAAAATCATGAATCCCTTCTAAAACATCCCTGGGGCAATCCAATAAATCTTTTCAGCACTGTCTACACCTTTTCAAAATATATACATAATAATGAGATGCAAATTTCCAAAGTATGCATTACCCAGTGCTCCAGAATTGGGAGACTGGAAAATAGAGCTGATCATATTCTAAATCTCTAATAGGATGCAGAAGAAGGCCGGAGCATCACCAAGTATGCAAAGTCTGAGATATACACAGGCATGCGATGTTTTCAAAAAGACTGTTTCCTTCCTGGAGACTAGAGGCATTTTTCAGAGGATAACATTCACTTTAATTACAAAATGCACCCGCCTCTGTCTTCCAAGGGAGAAAAGTCTGCTGTTGCATCTGTAATGTAGCTTTAGTTTTTGATGCCAAAAATGATTCAGTAAACACAGTTATGTTATGGTATACTATTTCTTATTCAGTACTCAAATTAATCTCAAGGCAGTACTGGCATTAATTCAATTCGATGCCTGTACTTAGGATTTCACATAGGTGCCTTCATCCAATTCTTCTTTGCAACTAATAAAATCTTAATTCATGGTAATATATTTATTTCTAGTTCAGTTCATGTTATGGAGTGCAGTACTTTACAAAAAACTAATTAATATCAATCATATATTATAACATTTTTAATGGTTCAGAGGAAAATCCTACACTGGGGGAAATATTAGATGAACCAAGGGGTCTTAGCCCATTCTATTTACTCTATTTTTAGTATTTGAGAAAGAGATACCAAGCATCAGTTCGAATATAAATTTAATTGAAAGTGTGTATCATAGGAATTCTGGGAATTAAGAACCCTGAATTAGGTTCTGATCCCTAATAGGACATTGATTTGATGTGGCCCATGAATGTAATTTATGCCCTCACTCTGTTTTCCACCTATGTCGCGTAATAACCATATAATTTGCAAGTTGGTAAAGATATTCAAATTTAGATGTCTGGCACTATTAAAATAAAGAACAACTTCACTAATAGCAAGCCGTCTGCAATTGTTGGTAACAATTCTATTTTTATGCAATGTTTGAGTAATGCTGATAACATCATATTTCCTGGGATCGTACATATAGTCAGCAGGATTGTTTAAGTGTGAGTCCTTGCCTGTGCCATAAAAGTTACCCCCTAGAGTCATGCAGTATATTGGCCTCACGTTTCCTTAAGGAGCTACATTTAAAAGGCCTAATTCTTCCCCAGGCACAAAAAACTGGAGCAGTGGGTTACACAACCCTGAAAATCTAAAAAAAAAAATTTAAAAATTAAAAAAAAACTAATACAATAGATTGCTTGAAATAATATCATCTTCCCAAATTAGGCATTTCATTCTAAAACAATTCTCCGCACTGACACGCTACCAACTTAAAAATAAATAAATAAATAAAACCCCCAAAATATATAGAAGCATACTACATACAAATCTTTTTCTTTTTTTCTTTTTTTTGGACTCTTTAACAAAATACACAGAAAACCTCCGAATATGATATACGAGGGTACTTCAGAAAGTTCATAGAAGGATTTGTATTATCTTTTAATTCTATTTTTCTACAAACATTTTGAATTACCCTTGTATATACAAAAAACAAACAAATAAATAAACAACTCATCACTAGCAATAAAACAACAAAAAAAAATACCAACAGCACCCAGGTTCCTAGGTGCATAAATAATGCCTGTAATACTCACTTTTAAAAATGAATCCATAGATGACAACCTTAAGACGCAGGTCATTCATTTTACTGCAGTGCAAACATTTGTATTTCAAGTTGAGGGTTAGCTCACGATGGGGGCTTAAACACGCGACTTTTTAATTCACAAGGGCATGGTGACGTTGGAGGGCACCTCAGAGCTGCTGCTGAATGAACTCCTCAATAGGGCACAAATCTGAAACCCAGTCTTAGCCAGATATGGACGTAAGAGCAAATATGTACAGTATCATGTGCTTTCCAACAGCCCCGTGTCTCAAGGGAGCTCTCTGACATCAGCAGTTGAGACAGGTGGTTCCCTTTCCAACTGTGGAAAATAAAACCTTAGTGCAGAGGCACTAAGTAAATATAGCAGTACTGTAATTTCTCCTGGGGCACTCACTCTGTGATTTCTGTCCTGTGATGATACTTTAACCAATGAACCTATGCAGGACATACTTCTATGCTAATAAGAGACTAAACATTTGTAAACTACTTGATACTGACTTTAAAGATACTGGTAGAGGACTCTAGTTTGCTTCCCCAGTTGGTAGAACTGGGGTTTTCTTCCTCTTGTTTATTCAGAATGCATTGTCATGGGGCTGCCCGAACCTCTGCTGGATTATGTCACCCTTTGTCCCCTGTTATTAATACAACCCAACAGAATGACAAACTAGAGTCAGACCATCTTAAAATCACATGCACTGAGCAGGTCAATACCAATCATATCCAGTTTGAGTCTGAGAGCTAAAATCGGCTGAGATGTACTAAGCCCTTTGTGGTCACAACTATTTGCTTTTGAATTTAAGAATTACTAGCAGAAGGGCACCCTGTGACGTGTGTATAAAATTACTTAATTCAGCTTCTATTTCCCTTTCTGAACATAGATACTTTTACACTCTGACAGCCGCTGGCTCTTGAAGCATTCTCCTTTTTGTTGTATCTCCTTAGAAACACAAATCTTGTTCCCTGGCAGCAGCAGCGCTAAGTGCTGTACCACATGCCCAAACTAGTTCTCCCTCGCAGCTTTAATTCACAGTAAGTGGCATGAAAGGAGGTCAACCCTTCTCAGAAAACACTCGGACTTCTTTCTGACTTCAGCATCTATTTCAGAAAGCCACACTCCCCGGTATGTAAGGACTGGCTTTCCCATTTTGAAATTCTGGCCGTAACTATTGACAACTTTATGGAATGGTCCACAAAGGGGCAAACACAGGAAGATAATCACAGTTTCAACTCTTGGTCACAATTCTCTGTGAATTCATGAAACTCTGTGAGACAAGGAAGTCAGTAACTGCCATCTCCTCTTCGCACCCAGCTAACCCTTCCATTTGAAAACTATTTAAGGCATGCATATATGTTTTGGCTTTTCTTTCCTAAGGTGTTCATTGAATGCTTAACTCAGTAATGCCACCTTAATCCTGAAAGTTTCCATGGTAACCTACAACTGTAATAAACAAGTCTGAAGAATGGGAAATGAAGCAAGGTCCTCCTACTTTCCCCTATCTTTCAACTTTCAAAGAAATGGTCTTCTCTACTTTTCTAAGTTTATAGTTCATAGGTCTGTGGGCTAGAGTAAAAATAATAGTAATAAAAAAATGGCACCAATATTTGGTGCCCACTTACTGTGTGCCAAGCTCTGTACTGAGCAGTTACATGGATTATCTCATGTAATAATTACACTAACAGACTGAGTCAGTACCATTATTCTGCCAATTCTAGGGATAAGCTCTCTTAAGTTTAGACAGGTTAAGTAACTTTTCTAAAGACAAAAAGCTGGTATGTGGGAGACCTGGGACTTGAAATCAGTCCTGTTCACTTCACACATTTTGCTCTTAATGACCAGGCCATACAGAAAAAGAGCATTTTTGTTTGTGCACAACAGTCACATAACTTAGACATCTAGGAGTCCCCCCACAAATCAGAAGGGAACCACAATGACATGTTCAGAATGAAAGTAAAATCACCACACACAATCTAGCTAAAACTACCAGGGAAATTAAGGCAGGACTCACAAGAACACAGCCAACACATGGCACCCTGCTATGATCAAAAGAAGCCTTACTACAAGAGTCTATGAATTTGAGCTGACAAATCATTTAGAAGAAGGCAGCTTTCTTTGCAGATCAACTTCTAAAGTTAACTTGGGGTGTTTGATCCAGGTTATTGAAGAGCACCTCCAAAAGAAAAGGAGCCTTTAATACAATGCAACCCTTTCCTTAAATAAATTTAAGCCTTCTTTTGAAGATGGCAATTCCAAATAAAGGCCAGAGTAAAACACATATTAAGACCATGTGGCAAACCATATTACAAAGACATTTTCCTCTTGTTCTTATGGAATAGGGGATTCTTACATTTAGTTTGAATATGAACACTATTTTAGCAATAATAACAATAAATTGCTGATATTCACAAATTACTTTAAATATTTAAAAGAAACTTATTTTATGTATCAAGCACTGTATAAACTCCTAATAAAGAATTATTTATAATAAAACAAAGATGTTTTCCATGCCACAAATGTGCTTCTGTGCAAGTGTATACCATGAAGTACATGCAATATGTTTATCTAATCTAGAACAGAACTCAACAAGTAGACTTTATGCCTCTTAGCATCAATAATAGAATCAATTTTCAATAGACATTTTATAGTCTATGCTTGGAAATGTGGTCAGATATGAAAAGGTCACATGTTAGGTCCATTCAAAACTCATTATGATGCCAATCTTCAGGGAGAGGGGCTAAAATATGTGGCTTACTAGTCTCTGATTAGGAAACATAAATAAAACAAAGTCTACGTAATGTATTTCAAAAAATATAAGCTCTGGGAACTTTGTGGCTCTGGTTTTGAAACGGTTATAACTGAGGTCCAAAGTACCTGGGTTCCGTGGCAGACTGACATGCCATCATTCAATTGGGCATTTTCCAAAGTAAACAGCCCAGGACCCAAAGCCAGAATAAGCTGCCTTCTCTGATACCGTCACACCTTCTGGAAGAACAAAGGCAATCAAGGATGGCCTGTGGCCATCTGGGGAAGTAGGTATGTGAATATTAACTCTGAAATCCCCACTGCCACCACCACCACTATACTTAAAAAATAAACCCAAACCACACTGATTATAATATAACTGGGTGGGAATGAAAGTTGCATGCTTTTGATTAGGTAATGTATTGAGGTCTGAGCTAAAGGTGATGATTTGTAAAAAAAGAAATTCACTTTCTAAAAGACCATTAAGCCAAGTTCACATCCATCATCCCTTTTTCAACATGCAAATTATGTTGCTAAGAACAAACATTTCAAAGTAGAATCAGAACTCAGACAGATGCAGAATATGTTGGCTGTGATGGCTGAGTCTTCAGCAAGGAGTATCAGAGACACAGACATGAGGGTGAAGTCCACTTCAGTCCACTCTGCCTCAGTACCACTGGTTGAGCTATTTAACTTCCTCTGAAGTTAAATTTTTTAAGTTTTGCATCTAGAAAATGGGAATAACACCTACTTCACAGACTTATCTTGGAAATCCAGCACATACTTACTACAAGTTAACTGAGTGGATGTCCTCTCCCTTCTTACCTAGGGCATTTAAAAATAAAATACATGCAGTAAGCTTTCTGCACTTTCTATATCATGGAGTGGATGTTGGGATTTATGAATATAAAAACATGTATGGGAAACAGCAGGTCATGTTTCCCTCTCTGGGGGTGCCTTGCCACATAGAGAGGGGAAAAGGAAGGATAGACCTGCCTGGAGCATAGTGAGCCTCCAAAATAAATGTGCAAGAGAGGCACTTTAAATGATCAAAGATTTGTGTGGGAAAAAAAAAAATCTTGAACACTTTGAAATGGAAAGATGCAATGATATTTGAATTCTCTACCAGTGCTTAGTCACTGCAAGTTTGAGCACATGTGTGAGGAAAGATACAGTGCAAACTGCCACCAAATGTAACTCTTTAAAAGAACAAGTGACGATGTCTGCATTTTCCTATTTCAAGCATTTCTTTAGGTATGTACAGGCAAAATCATAAAGGATTAAATGTAAAAAATCAAAACTTTGAAAATCCAAAATAGATAAAATGCAGTAATATCCCACTCATGGAAAAAAAAGGAAAACCTGAAAGTTAGATGACTCATTCATACTGAAGCTTTTTTTTTTTTGGATATCTGTATCATAAAACTAGTCTATAAATGCCCTCAGAGTTAGAAATGGGAAAAAAAAGGAAAACCTGAAAGTTAGATGACTCATTCATACTGAAGCTTTTTTTTTTTTTGGATATCTGTATCATAAAACTAGTCTATAAATGCCCTCAGAGTTAGAAATAAGTAAAATATATTGGTGACAGGACAGAAGAAATGTATGCATAGAATTTATACATTATTTTTTCTAAATATTATCAATAACTATCGCCACTTGAAACTAGGAAACAGGAAAGAAAACACCATTCTGGTTGGAAAATTATCCACAAGGAATCTATCTCTTCAATTCATGTTTATAGTAATTATTTACAGACTCAGAAAGTAATTTAGACATGTCAAAAGGTACAGAATGGACTTCCTTTTCTCCTACATGAACTTTGCCTAGTAAATACTAACTGTTCACAGTCTTCTTACCTTATAAAAGTAGATAAAGTTGATCCTAAAAAATTTAAATTAAAATTAAAAATCTTTGCCAAAACTCTCCACGGGGTTCAAATAATTTCTTTAGTTCCACAACGCCGTGGCAAAGACAAAGACAAATCACAATTCTCTCTACACATAGCCACATATGGGAATATATGTATCTGCAAATGTGTAGAACACAAGATACAAAGGGAAACCTCCATAAGAATTTACTATGGACAGGTCAGGTAAAGGTCATAAAGAAAAATCATAATTAATAAGAATGAATATACTACTACTAATAAAAAATAAAATAAAACAAAAAGAATTTACTATGCTCCAAAAGATCGTCCACCAACCTGCCAGGTATTTAATATGTATAAGATTTTGTAACTGTCTGCCCCAAAAACATGAATGGAAGATTCAACGCGCAATCAATCAAAATACCTACCTATGAAAACATCAATAGTGAGCTTGTTGAGGAAGAAGGAGTGAGGAGCAGTAAGGGGCTTGAAAATAGATCTAATTAATCTCATACCAGCCAACCTCTACGAAAAGACTTTTATAGGCCCCTGCGCCATATGTAATTCAAAATAAAAACTAGACTCATTACTAAATTATGTCTTATAGAGAAGCCCAATAAAGTTCTAATCTTTGTCCTACCCACCCAATATTGGTGTCTTGCTCTACTGGGCACCCTGATCACTAGTGTAGCGTAGTATTAGGTAATCCTGCATATGTGCCAACGTTCAGATACAGGAAAGCAAACACAGGTTGCCAGGACCTTTCCCATCCATTTGTGGGCCCTCTAATAAAAGCTATGGGATCCAGAACAAAGGTTTGCAAGAGGCATACTTAGCTAGAAAACAGCACGTGGATTCCTCTGGCTTTTTTGGGGGGGGTGCCTGTTGGGACCCTAGAACAGTGACAGGCAGAGGCAAGAAGGATAATGAGGGAGAGGCAGCATTCCCTTTGTCATGAGACCGACCTGGAGGCAGAACCAGACTATGACACTTCCTAACTCTTTGAGATGGGTCAAGATACTTCATGTCCCTGGGCCTCTATAAAATAGAGATGACACCACTGTCCTCATGAGAATACAAAATTTCAGATACCTAGCTTGGCATCTGGTAGACATTTGGTAACTGTTAGTTCTCCTTGATACTAAGGAGGCTAGAAAATAAAAAGTCCTGGTGACAAATGATGAATCATGCAAGGTCCAGTGTTAGCTGCTAAGGGAAATACAAAGAAATATGAAAGGTAGTGAGAGCCAAGATTTGGCTCTCAACCAGGTGGTGGATGCAGCTGTTAACATGATTTTATTGTGAAAATTGGTCTTTAACCCACAAAATGCCATCAAGTCATCATGCAGACCAGAGACATAAAACGAAGAGCAGTTTAAAATGGAAATAGGTGTTTCTTTTAAAAAGAAAAATCTGATTCACAGTATCTACCATCTACCCACTATTATTCTAAGTGCTCTACTTGTATTATCTTATGAAATGGTTACTATGATTATCCATCTTTTTTTCAGATGGAGAAACTGAGACAGAGAGTTCCATAACTTGTTTGAAGTTACACATCTAACATGTGGAAAGGTTGGGACTTGAACCCGGGCAGGCTGGTTCCAGAGGGCACGCCCTCAACATGCACCTGCCTCCTCAACCACTAAACTGCCTGCCTCAAATACCTGCCAAAGTTTTAAATCATCACTGCTTACAACTGTGTGAGCACTAAAACCACACAGTTGAGTAAGACCTGGCTCCTGGTCTCATGGGGCCCACAGTCTAACAGGGAGAATGGAATCTCTGAGTCTGGAGCAACAGAGGAATCTAAGGACATAGTGAGTGAAGCACAAAGAACAGAGAAACCCAGGCTGCCTGGAAGAGAGGGGGATGGAGAAGCAGGTGTTATGAGAACAGAGGCTTTCTTTCCCCTCCTTTACTTCCAAATCATTCTACGTGTAGCCAGAATAGTGTTGGGCACACTCAGGAAAAATAATTGCCTTTGTCATCTTTGAAGTATCAAGATCATGATACTTCCCACAGATCTTATTTACAAATATAAATAAAATATCATCTATCCCCATAAGGTGTTTACGATCTTGTGGGGGCAGAAGACATAGAAACAAATAATTCTAATATGAGTTCCCACGATGTGTGGTTAAGACCTGAGATCTCAAGATGACAGACACAATATACAATCAAAGCCCTGACATAACCACACTGCCAGCTTCTTATAGGCACCTCATAAAAAAACACATGTTAAACTACAATTAATCAGTAACTACAATTAATACAATTAATATAATTAATACAATTAATAATCAATAACTACAATTAATCAATAACTGTCCAATTGGACAATTGACAGGGTCCTCCAAATACTAGAGAAATCATGATAAGTGAACATGAATTTCATCAAGAAATACACACTAAAATGCTTATCAGTAGCTTTAAAAAGCACCCATTGTTTTTTACTGTGGTAAGGACCCTTAACATGAAATCCACCTTCTTAACAAGTTTTAAGTGTTCAGTACAGTTCAGGTATCTATAGGCACAATGTTGCACAACAGACATCTAGAACTGAACCATCTTGCACAACTGAAACTTTAAAAAGCACCCATTTTTAAAGAAGTGTGATCCTGGGCACTGTTCAGGAATGAAATGTCTACAAATGTCACCAATTACAAACTGAATTATCACAAAATGGAAAGGCTGAAGCACAAAGAGGTCATTAGGATTAATTTGAAAAGATGCCCAATATGAAAAATGAATTCTTTAACTGGGAAAATTTCTTAGAAAGGTTGAGAGAGAGAGAATTCCAGGTTAAGAGATGGCATATTCAAAATCAGACTCTCAGCTTGGTTTTCTAGCCAAGCCAAGAGGCAACACGGTACACAGTACAGCCTCACGCCCCTGGCTTCTGACACTGACCTCAGCTTACAGCAATATGGCCTGAGAAAAGGTACCAAGGCTGTCTGTCTTAGTTTCCTTATCTATACAGTAGGGCTTACCATGCCTACTTGTTAGAGTCCTATGGAGATTCTATAAGGATCATCAGTGATAATTCATCTGATGGTTAATTTGACGTGTCAATTTGTCAAGGCTATGGTGTCCAGTTGTTTGGTCAAACACTAGTTTAGATGTTGCTGTGAAGGTAGTTTGTAGATGTGGTAAATACTTACAGTTGACGGAAGTAAAGCATCTTTCCTTCCATAATGTGGGTGGGCCTCACCAATCAGTTGAAGGCCTTGACAGCAAAATCTGAAGTGTCCTTGAGAAGGAATTCTCTGTGAGATGGAAATCCTGACTGAGTTTCCAGCTTGCTGGTCTTCCTTGTGAATTTTGCACTCAAGACTGAAATGTCAACTCGTATCTGAATGTTCAGCCTTCTGGACTGCCCTATACATTGTACCCTTGCCAGCCTCCACAATCAAGTGAGACAATTCCTTAATCAATCTCTCTCTCTATCTATCTCTCTGTTTCTCTGGAGAACCCTGACTGATATAACATCTTCCAAATCTTCCAATATTGAATTCTGCCTATATGGCAGCAGGGCTTGGGCACTTTTAAAATGCTAACTCTTAAAATCTCTCTCTGTTTCTCTCTCTGTCATCCTACCCACACCTCCATGTAATAAATGAGCATATGGAACAAAAGCCCATCATAAGAGGTAGACTAACTGGCAAAATGTCTGAAAGCCCAGGATTTTAATTTTTAATGTGATTTCAAAAGCAAATCTAGAACTCTCTGAGGAGAAGAAATGTGAATAAAATGAGCTTAAAGAAGATGTTTCGAACATAAGCGCTATGAAGATAAGGACATTGTCTTGTTTACCGCTATGTTCTTAGGCCCTAAAATGGTGACTGACCAACTCAATAAACACGTGTTGAGTGAATGAATGACACAGGCAGGTAGGAATTGTTTTCCTATGACTCAGGGTCAGCCCGAGCTCCCTTTCTCACTTGGGCATCGCACAGGAAGAACATGTTCATTCATCCTTTTCTACATCCAACCACTCACCTAACATGCACTGAGTACCTGCCCCGTTCTCGAGGCTGTACTACCCCCAGGGCTGCGAGGATGAGGAAGTCAAAAGTTTTGCCTTTAGAGCACTCATAGGCTAGTAAGTGAGCAGATGAATAAGCATGTATAATTATATTATAGGTTGAGTTTTTTGTTTTGTTTTGTTTCTTTTTTGATGGCTGGTCAGTAAGGGGATCCAAATCCCAGGCTGAATAATTCTTATCTGAAATGCTTGAGAGCATTTTGAGAGTGGTTTGGAATTCAGAATTTTTCAGATTTTGGAATGTTTCCTTTATACTTACGGGTCAGCATCTCTAATTTGAAAATTTGAAACCCAAAATGCTCCAATGAGCATTTCCTTTGAGCTTCATGATGTTGGTGCTCAAAAAGTTTTGGATTTGGAAGCATTTAGGATTTCTCATTTTTCGATTAGGGATGCTGAACACGTAGTTTTATGTACGGGAGTAAAGTTGTGCAGGAGGTGCCGGGAAAGTCTGGAGAATGAACACCTAATCTCATTCCTTCATGCATTCATTTCTTAAATGAATATCTATTAACATGAACTCTGTGCCAAGCACTATGCTATGCCCTGGGACTACTCAGATACAATAACATGTAAAATTAATAATGGCTACATTTTATTGAGTGCTTATTATTATGTTTCAGGCATTGTTCTAAGTCCTTTATACTCTTTCATTGATTCTGTTCATACTACCATGGAATTTGGTATGTATTTTTCATACTCTGTCATAGAAGACAATCAAATAGGCATAAATTTATTTACTTACTCATCAAACACATATTAATCACTTATTATCTAAAAGGCACACTGTTAGGCACCAAGTTAATCAATGCGTAATCTCTGTCTTTAAATCTAGTGAAGAAGAGAGATGTACCCACACACAACTGCAACTTTAGACTGTCTGACTCCTACAGTTTTGCAAATGCCTTGTCATAGGCATAAGTATGCCACTTCCAAAACTTCCCTGAAACTTAAGAATATGAGTTTGAACACCATCAATAGAAATGTGTTGAAAGTGTTTTGTCCTATCTTTATATAAGGAAAATAATCAAAGAGAAATATTACCATGCATGTTAGATAGCCTCGAAATTATGTTTAAAAATAAAACTCTTTCTTTTTGTGACTAACCCTGTTAACTTCAGTTCAATGTGGCCTGAACCTAGTGCAGCCACTTGGGATGTCACTCAACATCAGTGTTTTCAATTACCTTCCTGCCACTGATACTAACAAAAAACATTGTTTCTCAAGATCTCAATTTTAAAAGTGTGAATACAGCCATAGTGACAGAAGATGTGGATATAAATATCTGGCATTATTGATAAATAGCCTGCATTTGTCATCAATTAGTAGCAAGTACATATTGCAAAAATTTCTAAGTGAAGGCTTATAAATAATTGTAGTCTTAATTACTCGAGAAAAACTATGGTATCTATCAATATCCATAACTCTTGCTAGGTACCGCAGCAGTCCTAGGCTGTTCTACAGTCACTCAAAAAGACTACAGCAATTAAAGAGTAAGGATTTTTGTACCATAAAGGAAAAGGGACAACAGTATACAGCAATACAAATCTAGTCCTTCTTGGAAATGAAAATTAGAAAAGAGCACACACGCTCTCACATATGTGCATATGTGCATGTGCGTGTGCACACACAGTGTGTACACTCCATTTGTGTTGGAGAAAAAGCAATAAAGGAAAATGAATAGTCCCCAATCAAATCAGAGATGAGATTACTCAACAGTCAATACGGGTAAAAATGAGGAGACTCCTTTGGGCTAAAGGAGAATGAGCCGTCTCCTTTCTTCTGTGCTTTACATTGACTCCATTCATTTTTTAATGTTTACATTTTACATTCCTAAAAGTGGGATTTCAGATTACACATAAAGTTAGATACATGAAACAAGAAAATATAAAAATAAAATAAAAAATAAATATGAAAATAAAAACCAAATCAAATTGGGTTAAAAGGATCAAGGTAGCAAATGCTAGCATATACCTGAAATGCACTATGTTTTTTGTAACTGAGTTCTGAACTCAGCTCTGAGTTTCCTGGCAGTTTGTACAAACTTAAAATGTACTTGATTAAATAAATATTCATTATCCAACAAAAGGAAATAGGACTTCCCTCACCTCCCTATTTCAATTCCAACCTCATCCCCACTCCTGGCACCCCGCAATGTTTCTTTCATATTTTTCTTCATAACATTTATCTGTTGCCTAAGTTCTATGTCTTTTGCTTATTTTCTGTCTATTCCACTAGAATGTAAGGTACATGAGGACAGGCGTCTTTTGATTGTTCACTATTTTAATCTCAAGTTCCTGGAAGAGGGTCTGGCACATGGCAGGTGATACATATATAATACATACAGAGAAAGAGAGAGAGAGAGAGAGATTTTTTATTCCCAATACCGAAATCCAGGAGAAATTTATCATAAGGTCCCCAGACTATGAAGCTACGTTGCATTAGGGAGATAACAGCCTGACAATCCATGATCAGCATAAAATAAAAGGAACATGAAAATATGTAGTGACAAGAAAACAGAATTTGGAGCCAGAAGATCTAAGTTCAGCCACCGAGGCCACCATGCGCGTTCTATCGGGGAGTATGACGTAACTGTGAAGTATACAGACTCTGGAGCCAAGGGATCTGTCTTTACGTCCTGGCTCTGTCACTTATAAGTTCATAAGCTGTGTGACCTTTGACAAATTACTTAGACTCTCTGTGCCTCAGTTGCTTCATCTGTAAAACTTGGATAATGATAATATCTACCTTAAAGGATTACAGTGAGAATTAAATGACTTTATATATGTAAATTATTCAGAACATTACCCTGCACATAGTAAAACTAAGTACTGGCAGTTAATCCGAACTCATCCCTCATATGTAAAAGATGGATAATTATCCTTGAAGTAGTTGTAAGGATCAAGTGATCTTAATATGAGATAATGTGCTTAAATTTTTAAATGGATGTGACCTTATTGATTTTTATTTTCATGAAAGTAGAATATGTTCATCACTGGGGCCGGCAGAGAGAGAGAGAGAGATTTTTTATTCCCAATACCGAAATCCAGGAGAAATTTATCATAAGGTCCCCAGGCTATGAAGCTACGTTGCATTAGGGAGATAACAGCCTGACAATCCATGATCAGCATAAAATAAAAGGAACATGAAAATATGTAGTGACAAGAGAACAGAATTTGGAGCCAGAAGATCTAAGTTCAGCCACCGAGGCCACCATGCGCGTTCTATCGGGGAGTATGACGTAACTGTGAAGTATACAGACTCTGGAGCCAAGGGATCTGTCTTTACGTCCTGGCTCTGTCACTTATAAGTTCATAAGCTGTGTGACCTTTGACAAATTACTTAGACTCTCTGTGCCTCAGTTGTACATGAAACAAGAAAATATAAAAATAAAATAAAAAATAAATATGAAAATAAAAACCAAATCAAATTGGGTTAAAAGGATCAAGGTAGCAAATGCTAGCATATACCTCACATGAAACAAGAAAATATAAAAATAAAATAAAAAATAAATATAAAAATAAAAACCAAATCAAATTGGGTTAAAAGGATCAAGGTAGCAAATGCTAGCATATACCTGAAATGCACTATGTTTTTTGTAACTGAGTTCTGAACTCAGCTCTGAGTTTCCTGGCAGTTTGTACAAACTTAAAATGTACTTGATTAAATAAATATTCATTATCCAACAAAAGGAAATAGGACTTCCCTCACCTCCCTATTTCAATTCTAACCTCATCCCCACTCCTGGCACCCCGCAATGTTTCTTTCATATTTTTCTTCATAACATTTATCTGTTGTCTAAGTTCTATATCTTTTGCTTATTTTCTGTCTATTCCACTAGAATGTAAGGTACATGAGGACAGGCGTCTTTTGATTGTTCACTATTTTAATCTCAAGTTCCTGGAAGAGGGTCTGGCACATGGCAGGTGATACATATATAATACATACAGAGAAAGAGAGAGAGAGAGAGAGATTTTTTATTCCCAATACCGAAATCCAGGAGAAATTTATCATAAGGTCCCCAGGCTATGAAGCTACGTTGCATTAGGGAGATAACAGCCTGACAATCCATGATCAGCATAAAATAAAAGGAACATGAAAATATGTAGTGACAAGAAAACAGAATTTGGAGCCAGAAGATCTAAGTTCAGCCACCGAGGCCACCATGCGCGTTCTATCGGGGAGTATGACGTAACTGTGAAGTATACAGACTCTGGAGCCAAGGGATCTATCTTTACGTCCTGGCTCTGTCACTTATAAGTTCATAAGCTGTGTGACCTTTGACAAATTACTTAGACTCTCTGTGCCTCAGTTGCTTCATCTGTAAAACTTGGATAATGATAATATCTACCTTAAAGGATTACAGTGAGAATTAAATGACTTTATATATGTAAATTATTCAGAACATTACCCTGCACATAGTAAAACTAAGTACTGGCAGTTAATCCGAACTCATCCCTCATATGTAAAAGATGGATAATTATCCTTGAAGTAGTTGTAAGGATCAAGTGATCTTAATATGAGATAATGTGCTTAAATTTTTAAATGGATGTGACCTTATTGATTTTTATTTTCATGAAAGTAGAATATGTTCATCACTGGGGCCGGCCCGGTGGCGCACTGCTACAGTGCGCTGCTTGGGAGGCGCAGTAGCGCTCCCGCCGAGGGTTCGGATCCCACATACAGACCGGTTCCCGCTCACTGGCTGAGCAAGGTGTGGGAGCAACACCGAGGGTTGCGATCCCGTTGCCAGTCCCGGTCCAGTACGGGCGCGACACTGAGGGTTGCGATCCGTTGCCGGACATGAAAAAAGACAAAAAAAAAAAAAAAAAAAAAAGAATATGTTCATCACAAGTATTCAAAAAATGCAGAAAGATAAAAAGGAGAAAGTCAAAATCCCCTATATTCCAGGCAAGAATGAGAACCACTATTAGCATTTTCTTGAAAAATTTCCAGATTTCTGTCTATCCCATAATCACACACAGATATATATATACATGTATGTGTGCATGAAAACATAATTTTAAACAGAGTTAGATACATAAAATATACTGCTCTGAAACCTGCTTATTTAAAAACTTATCATGGGTGTTAGCTCATATCAGCAAATAAAGATCTCTATCATTCTATATAATAGCTGCCTAGTATTCCATTGTATAAAAGTGTCTTGATTTATTTAGCCAATACTCCATTCACAGACAGGTTGTTTTCAATTTGTGAAAGTGCTTTGTAAACTACAAGGTAATATACAAACATTAGTTATCATCACTATCATCTTTAAAATAAATATCTAGGTATTATCATTAAACTCTCAAAAGATCTTCTTTCCCTATTTCTTTAAGCCCCTGGAAGGGATGCTTTGATCTAATTCACACCATCCTTTAAAAATCATGGCATTTAGGGATTCACATCTGAACACAAATACAGATGAACTGCTGAATCAAAACAAGGGGGAGGTGTTGGCAGATATCCGCACAAGCCTATTTCCCAGTACAAAGACTGTGTACTTGATCTTGGCACATGCTACCACACTCTGCTTTGCTCATAGACTGACTTAACTCACTGAATGCTACCCTTTTCCCCAAAATCTACCCATGGCATCAGAATTTTTCACAATAAACTTCAAGTAATCAGTATGAGGCAATTGGGACAGGCAGGAGAGGTGAAATGTATTTGCAAATTCCATGTTAAGGGTATAAAGAATGAAGAAGGTGATATCGCCAAGTGCTTACTGAGTAACTACCCTGGAAGGTACACATGCTGTAAGTGTCAGCTTTTGCAGCTGTATTAATTTTATTAATTAATGCCACTGCCCCTCCTATATTCTGAGCTCCTTAAGATTAGGAACTACATCCTATCTTTCTTTGTGTCCCCACTTTTGCCTAATAAAATGCCATATAAGAGTAGATGCTTAACAAGTGTTCATTTGTGGAGTGAGCAGTTGAAGTAGTGAGTGAAACCCCTGATCTCATGTATTGTACAAAAAATTGTCAATGTACTCTCTGGAAATAAAACCTGCCATATTATTTCTGATAGGGTAGAGCTAGGTAGGTTATCTAAATGCACAAAAATAAGTAAATTAGAATTGCTACTCTTTATAACAATAAATTTTCCCTATTAATTAATGTTGTAACTTAGAGCAAATGCGCATGGCAGGAAACGGAGGGCCCTGCTGATACCAATTTTGCATAAGAAGGTGGTTTGTGCATTGAGATATATTGTAGATGTACTACTCCCTGGTGCCAGTCCCAGCATGAGCTGGATGGATTCAGCTTATAAAACTCTGGCCTTTCACCTCTTCAAGGCTACAATTAACTCCTCTGTGAGTTTTATTCATTCAACAAATATTTACTGCATGTCCAATATGTACCAGGAATTGTAGCAAGTGCTGGATTTGGAGAGGTCCAACACGACTAAAGATCATTTAAATTCAAATTACATTATCCATAAACCCTTGAGGTCTCTTAACAATGGATCATCATGACAAATACATGAGTACCAAAGGTACATACATGAGTACCAAAGGTAGTGCTTATATATTTTTATCTCCTAATATTAAAATATGAACCCATCACTCTGCCCAGGAAGATCTTTTTACCCCAATATGGAGGCTAGCAAATAGGTTTCATCATCTCCTGCCTGTTCTATTTCATATTGGCTGCCAGAAATTTTTAATGAAGATTCAACCATTTCTGAATTCTAGGAAAAGTACTGCATTAGTGAGTGATGTCTGTCATGAATAAAGAGTGGAACAGTAGCCTGTATGTCAAGCACTTGCCATTCCAATCCCATATATTTCATGTTGACCCTGCTTCTCTGTCCTGTACTGATTTCTCTACAGGACTCTATTCTACTGTCTTTTTGTGATTTATTTTAAGACCCCTCTATTTTATAAACTGTGACCCAACATGGTTAATATTGAGTGCTGCTTCTAGCCACACTGTACCATCTAGCACCGGATAACAAGCCTCATCCTTCACTTGGATATGTCCTATTTTTAAAAAAAAAAACTCATAAGGGGCCGGCCCGGTGGCGCACTGGATAGTGCGTCGCTTGGGAAGCGCGGCGGCGCTCCCGCCCAAGGGTTCAGATCCCACATACAGACCGGTTCCCGCTCACTGGCTGAGCGAGGTGTGGGAGCAACACCGAGGGTTGCAATCCCGTTGCCGGTCCCCGGTCCGGTACGGGGGCAACACTGAGGGTTGCGATCCGTTGCCGGACACGGAAAAAGACAAAA
>NW_007726802.1:176717-184760 GCF_000696425.1 Galeopterus variegatus
ACAGAAAAAGACAAAAAGACAAAAAAAAAAAAAAAAAAAAAAAAAAAAAAAAAAACTCATAAAACTCCATGAGGGCAGCAACCTTCTTTTCTCATTTTTTAAGCCTTTATAGTACCAAGCATACTGTTAGCTATATCAAAAGCACTCAACTAATACATTTTGCATGATTGCATGGGGAAAGATTAGTCTCAGAGCTGTGATAATCTGGCTTCACAGATTGAGTTCTCCACTTACCATGCAAATACATTTGGCCTCAGTTTCCCCATCTCTAAAATAGAGAGATGGTGATACAAAAACTCTAAGACTTCAAAATCAACCTACCATTCAATGATTCTACATATTTTAGAGGGTATTGTGCTTCAAGAACTTTTGCAGTTCAAAGTATCTCTTTTCATCTAATAAAATGAGGGGGTTTTTTTCTTTTTTTCTTTGAAAAAGGAATAAGTTGTGAATCCCCTTGAGAGGCAGCTCAGCTTTCATTTACTCTCTATTCTAAGTTCCCAATAAATGAATGGTGATTCACTCCTCTTGCTTCGGCCCTTAAAAAAAGCCCATCCTCTTACTAATAAAAAATAGGATTTGAGTGATGGCCCTTACACTAATTGGTCAGAAGCCCTAGATAAAATATTGTTATTGACAGAATGTTCTCCCTTTTCCGTGCACTGATAAAGTAGCTTAGCCAAGTACGTAGATAGACAGCAAATGCAGGACAAAGAAAAAGCACCTGAAACTTGGAACCGATTGGAAGAATCGAGTCAGCACTGTAAAGTTCTTGCTCATAAAAGACCTTGCTAAGAGGATATTACAGAAGCCAGCACATTCAACAAGACAATGGGAATAGAGGAGCAAGACTCGCCAGTGGTGGCAGAGGCTAAGAAAAGAGCACAGATCCAAAAGGTCCGACTTGATCTGACTGACCCTTGAGGTCTGCGTAGGATCAAATGTAAATGAAATCATTTTAGAGATAGAGGAGCAAGACTCGCCAGTGGTGGCAGAGGCTAAGAAAAGAGCACAGATCCAAAAGGTCCGGCTTGATCTGACTGACCCTTGAGGTCTGCGTAGGATCAAATGTAAATGAAATCATTTTAGAGACTGCAGTTTTTCACTCAGCAAGAAGAGTGGTATGCATAAAAGAAATCCCATCACAATCTGTCAAAAACTATCTATTGATTTAAAGAGATAAAACATAAAATGTTCAAAGGAGCAACGTAAATACAATGGTATAGGTTAAGATCAAGTACAGAGAAGCTTCTAGCAGTGGGACTGCATTCTACCGTGGCAGGTGATGAACTAACTCAATAATCTACCAGGTCTTTCCTGGAAAGGAGCCTCTGGCTACTATGACTTGATCTATCTAAATTTTAAAAGGACAAAAATGGAATCAAGGTTAATGTTCACATTAGTCCTCATGAGGGTAGTTTATACTGTGGTCAAGATTTCAATTTGCCATCTATTATCACTAATCTACTAGGTTGCAGAAAACACTACATGCCTAGATGCTTGGCAATGCATTGATGAAAACAGCAAATTGCCTCCTGCACCTGGGTGGTTTGATTAAGGAATAATCCTTCGAGGAACCAAAGCTTTATTTTCCCTGAAACCCTAAACTTGTCTATGAAGAATTCTGAAATTATACTTCCTGTCTTTTCCTGTTCCCACCCCAACTTTCCTCCTCCTGTCTCTCCAATCCCAACCCTCCCCTCCACCTCAGAAAACAGAATATTGGAGAAAGTTTTTCTGGAATTCTTTTATGTGGTCTCCCACCTCCTACAGTGTCATCATCCAGCTTTCAGAGTTTCTTTCCTGCTTGCCCTGCTATTGAAATGACCAGAGCCAGTCTGGACTCAAGTTCCTGTTTGGAAGAGCAGAGAGGTTTCTCCCATTCTTCAAACCATTTCCAGCCACCAGGAGCCTGTTCCAACCAGAGCTCAATCTCTGCTGAGGACATAACAGCCGCAGGACCCAGCCTGTGCTTGCCCATCAAGAAAACAGCAAGGAGCCAACAAGGCACAACCCAGAGGACTAAGGGTTCTTCTATAAAAAGGACAATAGAGTCCCGCACAGCACCCACCCACCCCTCCTACCATCTCTCTCAGAGGGAAAGGAGTGGGCTACATCACTTCGAGCTCCGTGCAAAGCGAACAACTCCTCTCTCCCACACTCATCCCGTTCTTCTAAGGAATGGGGCTGGCTTTGATTCTTCAGATTACATTCACAATTAAACTCTTCAAGACTTTGTACCCTGAGAAAACAGTAAACAACCCAACTCTTGTCCTCAGATAACCAAGCATGTGTGTGTGCGTGTCAGGGCAGAAGGGAGGGGGAAGTGTAAAGAATTGAACTGAATGAGAAGGGATTCTGTAACTCCCCCGAGAATGTCTCCACAAAGAGAAATGCATGTGGGTGAACACCTTGTAATTTAAAACTATGTTTCTTCCAGAATCTCCAGTTCTCAGCCTGAGCCAGGCGTAGGATTTGATTTGGCCGCCCTAATGTTAAAAATGTGCTACATAGCAGACACCAGGGTGCCAGGCAGCTCGTCCTGTAAAGCCCCCTGGCATGCTGAACACCATTTTATTTGACATTTCAGTGGTGACAATAGAAATGCTCATATCCCATCAAGAACAGGCATGTGGAAAGGGAGGGGTTAACAAATAAGCACACTTTGTGCGGGGCTCTTCTGGAATGCATTGGAAAAGGTACATGGAGGCTACTGAAAGCAAGCACGGTTTTACTGGTGCATATTTTGTGGATTAGTTGGGGGAAAAGTGATTTGGACTCAGCTTTCAAAAGGAAAGTCAATCCTGAAAAAAAAGATAATAGTAATTCTGTGGTTTAAAGGAAAATACAGCATTCACCTGAATAGAATACCTATACTGGCCCCCAGATTATAGCGTGGTGCTAGAAATGGTAGAAAGCACATTCTACACGTTCGAACTTTGTTCATTACACAGTCACAGAGAATATTATTCATTGGTCCCACAAATATTTGTTGAATATATACAATGTTCACAAAATGTTCCTACCATGCCAGAAGCAGAGCAGAGAAAGATACTTAGATAATCAGAGATGGATTTTGACCTTATGTAATTTGCAGTCTGATAGGGGAAATGATACACAAACACCAAAGACCCCTCAGTGCAGGACAGAAATGTTAGGCATGCCAGAAACAGGCTCGAATGGATTGGGTGTTTGGCACTTGAAGGGAAATTGTTTCCAGCTGGGGCAAAGTATATTGCTTTGCTTTGGAATCCAACAAAGGCAGGGAGCCCTCAACATCCCATCACATTAAGAAAGGAGTATCTCTAAGACAACTTCACTTTCTCGCCAAAAAATGCAGGTACACATCCATGTGTGGACTGAATTTCTATAACTATTGAGGAGTTTTTTCCTCCTTTCATTCCCCCAGTGATAACAGTGGAGTAGATGTGCTTACACAATATCAAAGTTTAAAAAAAAAAAAAACTCATTTTAAGAGGATTATTTTTATTAGTTCAGTCAGTTCACTTTCCTTTGATTTTATGACATTAAAAACAAAGAGAGTAAAAGCAGGCATTGGCTTCAGTAGTCTATAGTAAGGTTCCTACTCTGGGTCTGAGGCGGAGGCTTCTGCTAGCATTTTAGCTTTCTTTGTGTTTGTTTGGTTTACTCCTCACAGATACAATGGAATGCTTCAATGAAAAACACCCCCCTCATTTTCCATCTATGAATGAACAAAAGGCACCCCGTGGCTAAGGAGGGATAAATATTCAACACCACTGGAGCCTGCTGGCTTGCCCATGCAATGCCATTATTGGACCCACCCTGTCTTCCATGCACAATTTACTAAAGTTTGTGCTGTTTCATGGCTGGGTGATATATCACTGACACCTCTTTGCCACTTCAACTGGGGGCTGCTGCAATGGGGCAAGGTTCAAGGAAGTTGGCCGAAACTGAAGCAGACATTTTATCAACTAACTATTGCATTTTCTAGTTCTTGACTTTTCCCCAGGAGCTTTTGTTTTTCATTTTGTTTGCTGCCTTTAACTCCTCTGGTGCTATGCAACCGCAGGTTATTTTTTCTGAAAATAATAGAGCCTTCAGTACATTAGTTTTGGTTTTTGTTTTCTTGTGGGGTTTTTTGGCTTTTTTTTTGGCAAAAGGATATCAAGGCTATCCTTACCTCTAACAACTGAGTCTCACCACAGCTTCAAGTATTAGAGAAGTATTAATGAAGACACTGGATAGATGGGTAAACTGAGGTATTATATTGAGAACCTTAAGTTTTATAGGTCAGGAGAGACAACTGAGAAAAGTGGCTGTATGCTTCACTTACTCACTTGAAAACAATCCTATTCCATTATCTGTTCTGTTCACAACTTCCTCATTTTCTCAATTACTCGTTTATTCATTCATTTATTTCTTCATTCAACAAATGAGTACCTAACATGAGAAATATTGCTGTGCACATGACTAGATGCTAGTGGTGCAAGCAAAAAAGGAAATAAGATATGGGTGCATCTCTCAAAAAATTCATTATCCTGTGGGGAAAATACTCAGTCAACAAAAGGTAAAGAAAAAATAAAAGGCAAAAAAATAAAAATATACCATTTAAGAGCTGGCAGAATAAGAAGGAAGGAAGGGGGTGTGTCCTGATCTGCATATATTTAGAAATCCATTCCAAAAATGCACCAATTGTACTGAAAAAATATTGTAACCTGACCTCCTGAGATGGAAAAGGAAGAGAGACATCACATTCTTTCTCCTGAGATAAAATATTTCCTAAAAAGTTCACTTTCAAAATAACCTGCCAACCTCCTTTCCTTTAACTCTGCTCCCAACCCTAACACCTCATTTTCATTCTTTTTGCTCTTGTTGAAGCTACATCATTTTCTTTGAGAGGACCACAACCCATAGTGCGAAGAGAAATCACAAAATTTCCTTCCAGGCCTGGCCTACACTCTCACTCTTTACTAAGGAGAGATGCCTTTTCTGAGTCCAGGAAGCAATTCAGCTCCAATGCTGGCTCAGTCCTGGCCTCTCCTGGGCACAGGTAGAAGTGATACCAAACCATGTTGAATCACTTACGGTGGTTTTATGATGAACACAATCAGTCACAGGAGATTGGCTTGACCATCAAATTCATTTTATAATACTGAAAAACAGGTTGGATTCAAAATGGAACAGTCTTAAATTTCTTGGTCTCCTCTCTATGTAATCAAATGCTTTCCCTACCCCTCCTATGAGATTCCCTATTTCTTTTTCAAGGACTGTCAGCACCGTTTGGAGGAAGCATAGCTCGATGAATGTCCCCAGTAGATGTCCAAGTGTCTAAGGCAAAAAGTAAAGTAAGAGTTTTTATTCCATTTCTTTTCTTAGCCAAGCCTTCAGCCAGAAGGCTCTAGGACAGTTTGCCCTTTGCATCCACAAACTTCCAGTACAGCACCAAGCCCAAGCAGGACCAACTTCCTCACACAGTTACTCATTGACTTGTTCCCCTCATCCTCATCATTAAAGTGTGCAAGAAATGTGACTTCCTGTCAAAGCTCCTGGTTACACACAGTTTTCATTTAAGACTCTCCTGCTCCATCCCTCTTCCTACAGCAAACACAAGGAGAGTTGTTTTGCCCTCTTTCCTCCTGTTTATAGAAGTGTGTTGAGTTTATGGTGCATAAGATCAGAACTTGACAGTTTCAAGTAAAACACATTATCTTTTGAAAAGTATGAACTACTCGAACAATTAAAGAGTGTAAAAGACAAACCTTCAAGTGTCCTCAGAAGAAATGTGTAAGTACAGTTTTCTCCTAAAATGCAAACCTGGAGAACTAAATATGGACCTGAAAGCATTTTGTTTTTAATTAACTTCTCTAGAAATCTTCTCAAGAAGAGTGATCCTTCACTGACTCATTGTCCACTGGAGGAAATAATTACTTCGGTCATTGAGAGTCATTTTTACCAATGAACTGTCATTATCTATCAATCTAGGGCTCCTGCACTAAATACAAAAATGAATAGGAGAATAAATCTGTAAGTGAATAAATTGTCTGCACACCAATCCCCGCAGGCCATGTGTTTATAAGTCAACAGCTTAAAATGAAAACATCTGATGAAGGTAATACACCTGTTAAAGGAGCATAAAATTCCAAACCCAATGGTAAAATATAAAGATTATAAAGCCTCTTAAAGGAGTCATCAAAGCAAACTATTAAATGAATACATCTGCTCTGTGCTAGACTCTAGTTTATAAGTGCCACTCAAAATAAAAGAGATTTAGGACAAACATTTCATAAAAGGATGTGAAAAGCAGTGAAGAGAACATATTTTGAGAATGATGAGAGAAAATAGAATGGATTCAGTTAAAGAGAATAATTGACCTAAACTCAGTCTGGGACTCAAACGAAAGGATTTATGAGTCTAGTTTTCATGGAAGAGGTGAGATGTAAGGAGATATAGTGGGATCGTTTTTCATGTCCTACTTTATACTTTAGTTTTAGTCTACAGGCAAAAGGGGGGGTAATCAGTTTAGTACTAGATAGTTACAAGAATAATAGACCTAAACTCAGTCTGGGACTCAAACGAAAGGTTTTATGAGTCTAGTTTTCATGGAAGAGGTGAGATGTAAGGAGATATAGTGGGATCGTTTTTCATGTCCTACTTTATACTTTAGTTTTAGTCTACAGGCAAAAGGGGGGGTAATGAGAATAATTGACCTAAACTCAGTCTGGGACTCAAACGAAAGGATTTATGAGTCTAGTTTTCATGGAAGAGGTGAGATGTAAGGAGATATAGTGTGATCGTTTTTCATGTCCTACTTTATACTTTAGTTTTAGTCTACAGGCAAAAGGGGGGGTAATCAGTTTAGTACTAGATAGTTACCTGTAGTGAAACATAATACTTGAAAAAAGAAAAGAAACATTTAGTCAAGGCTGTTCCCATAAGTGTCAAACCTGTAATGTAGCAGCATGGTAAGAGTGCGATATTAATTGTACATGACTGTATTTCTACCTAATCCTCTTGAATTTGGGTTTAGTAATTGCCATGGGTTGAATGGGTCCCCTAAAAGTTTATGTATTGGAAACTTGGTCCACGTTGTAACAGTGTTAGGAGGGTGGGAAATCCAATTATGGTATTTGAAAGGCGGGGCCTTTAAGAGGTGATTAGATTGTGAGGACTGTGCCCTTGAGAATGGATTGATCCATTCATAGAGTAATGGGTGTGGGTCTGATGGCTTTGAAAGGAGAGCGAGTGAGAAGCTTAGCTCTTTTGCTCAGCCCATTCTTGCCATGTGATACCGTGAGTTGCTATAGAGAATCACTGCACCCGGAGAAGGCCCTCATCAGATGTGTTCCCTGGATCTTGGACTTCCCACCTCTAAACTGTAAGAAATAAATTTTGTTTCTTTATAAATTACCCAGTTTCAAGTATTCTATCGTAAGAATCAGAAATGGACTAATACAACATGCTGAACTTTTCTGGTTTTCCTGCAACTCTAAATGCTATTTCTCAGTGCCCCATCCCTTAAGTGTTGTGTCCCCTGTAATTCTGGTCTCAGCCCACTCTGCTTGGTCTCATTCTTCCTTGGCTGACCTCATTGTCTCTCCAGGTTTGAACTGCCATCACGGCAATGATCTATATCTCCAGCCCTGACTGCCCCCTCTCAGCCTTGGAGGTCCAGGGAAACTCCATAAATATAAAATGGATCTTCACACCCTCCCCTAGCCTCAGCTGCTTCTCTGTCTGTGTTCTCTGTATCAGTTGGAAAGTTGTAACACAACCCACCCAAGCCAAAAATACAGTCACCTCCTTTAATTCCTCATCATTTTTAAATCTGTTCCTTCCTTTCATTCCACTATAAATGCCCTAGATCAGGCCCTCATCAACCTTGTGCCAGTGATCTTTCTAAACCCACTCAGGCCATGGTCCACCTTGGTGTGTCTCATTTTAGTACCTCCACACTGACTGAGAGGGAGCCCTTGAACACAGCAGCAGGGTCTTCTCAGAGCTGGCCCTGGTCGTGCCTCCAGCCTGATCTCTCATCACTCCCCGCTTCCAATTTCCATCTAG
>NW_007726802.1:185784-187392 GCF_000696425.1 Galeopterus variegatus
GATCTCGGTTCTTCCAGGAAGTTCTCTCTGAACCTTTGAGGCCAAGTTAGGTCCTTCTGCCCAGAGCTCTCCAAGTGCCTGGTGTTCTCATGCATTAGTGTACCTGGCACGTTATAATGATCAGTTCATACATTTGCTTCCCCGCAGACATTGAGCTCCTTGACAGCAGGGGCTCTCTGTTACCCATCTCTATATCCTTGTATGGAAGTAGCAGAAAATGATTACTGAATACATGCTCTCTCCCACAAAAGCACATGTACCAATAAATCTTACACATAGATGTTTTAAAAATCTATGTTATTGTGACAGTAAAATAAGAACTTTGTGTATATTTATTTTTTCATATCCATCCAGAAAGGGTTTATGGTTCTTTCTTGTTTTTGTTTTGTTTTGCTGTTGGAGAAGAGGGTAATTAGATCTTTTTCACCTTTTCTTGAAATCAATCGAATTTGAACTTGAGTTCAACCAAACTATCTTATACTATAATAACAAATATATTCTTTATGAGCATCTACCATGTTGAAACACTGTTCTAAGGTGCTTCACATGTCTGCATTAATTTATCCTAGTATTTTCCCCAGTCTAGGCATTACTATTCTCTCCACCTACACACACTAAGCCATTAAGAATAACTTATCCAAGGCCATATAGACCATAAGAGACACAATCTAGACCCAGCCCAGGCTCTTCAATTCTACTACACCATCCTCAGTTGAAATTCAGCTTATGATGATTGACTTCTCCATCATGGAATGGAATGGTGCTATGATTCAAAAACATCCATAGGCTTAACAACCAGTTTGAAAATGGATACCAACCAACAAGAACATGTCCTAGGGGCCTCTGCAATGATAAGCATTAATCCCCTGGTAACTGGATCATGAAGCAGCCAAGGAGTTCCAAGAGTAGAAGCCATGGTGATGGGGGTAGGCACTGAGAGGTTCTGAGCAGCAGCTATTAACTAACCAGTATTTTAATATTTTGACAACTGATACTGTCATAATGGTGTATCCCAGCTGAATATCAACCCTGATCTGATCCATCAGAACAAAGGTGTTAGGAAAAAGTGTCTGGCCTATTTTCAGGGTTTGATGTTTTACTCTCCCACGGGTCATTGTTCTTGAGCACAGCTGCCATTGAGAAGAATTTCCTTAGAGGGGAAATCCATACTTTCTTTTGGAAGAATGGTGACAGCAAAATTATTCCAGGTTTCTGGGCTCTTTTTCTCCTGTAACCCCAGGCCTTAGAAGAGTACCTGGTACAAAACAGGTGATCAACAAGTATCATTAAATAAATAAATAAATAAATAACTCACCAAAACTGGATTAAAGGTTAGGTTAACCACCAGAGAGATACACAGAGCACCGATCTAGAAAAAGAACGTAATTGCTATAGATAAAATGAGACAGAATGTGCTATATATGGTAGAAGGAAAACTAGGGTAACTTGTTCAAGATGGAAAGGTAACCCCCCTGAGAATGTGCTCACATCATAGTACTGCTATCTAAGGACGTAGGCCCAGTTAACTACAAGCCTTTTGTATGATTGAGCAGCATATGCAAGTTTGAGGCCAGAGCTGAATTGCTTGGGACAGGAGGGGTGAGGCTG
>NW_007726802.1:188117-271958 GCF_000696425.1 Galeopterus variegatus
GAGCAGCATATGCAAGTTTGAGGCCAGAGCTGAATTGCTTGGGACAGGAGGGGTGAGGCTGGTTGTGCCTCAATCAGAGGGTCCTGCCCCTCTTTCTATAGGTTTCTTGGAAATGGTTCTGGTCCCTCCACAGTAGCAAAGTGTGAGTACCATTGAACATCAATGACAGAGGCAGTAGCAGGCACTTTACAGAGAGGAAGAAGTATGACACCCACGGTAGGGGGTGAGGGAGGAATGCTGGGGATGGCTTTACCCTCACTGGGAAAAGACTGAAGTGGCTCCAAGGTTGAAATCATCCTGGAAATGTCAACATTTCAAGTCTGTGTTCGAATGTTGCTTCCTTCTGTTGCAGAGCATTTGCCTACAAATAATGGCAATAACAAAAATAATAACTAGAACGATGCCTGCCACCTCTTAAGCACTCATTGTGTTCTAGGCTAAACCTTTAAAAGGCGCTTCTCATTAAATCTTTTTAATATTCCTATGAGGAAGGTGCTATTATTATTCCATTTTGCAGCAGAGTGTTAACAAGTCCTAAACTCACCAAAGAAATCCTCAAACATGGCTGATGTTCAACATCTCCTATAGGTTCGCAGACACCATTGTCTGTCAGGGTACCACATTGAACTCACTAGTATTTTAACACCCTGGACAACTTTAAAGGATATCATCTGACTTTTCATCCAAACACTCTATTTTATTTACTTCTAAGTACCCAAGTCAGGTTGGAAATTCCTTTCTGCTCAAACATACAGATGATTTAAACTGCTGCACATGGCTTAGAGCAGGACAAAATCTCTCTCTGCCATGTGAATGACTCCAAATTAGATGTTTGGTGTAGCAGCCTTTGTGTAGATGCCTACTATTGTGCCATTCTGTGTGCACTCAGGGCAGCATATAAATAATAAATAACAGCATTTCTTATGTTTGCTGCTTCGCACCATCCAAGACGCCAATCATGTCGTGGAGAGCAACACTTTCTCATGGCTGACATTTAGCTACAATGCTGAAGGACTATTTCTCTAGCCAGGACTTCAATGCAGTTCTCTAATATCTTAAAGATCAACCTTAACAACAACCACAACAATGACAAAGGCATAGAATTTTATCAGTACAAGGTGTAAGGAAAGAAAGGTGGTGAAATATGAACAACCTTCATCATTGATTTTTTTTTAAGCCAAAAGAACATCTACCACTCAACCTATGGGGACAGAATAAATCATTGCTGAGAAGAAATCCAAATGCGAACCAATAGGATCCTTTGGGGTTCAGAGCACTTTTTGGATTCTGTCCCCTCACCTCCCTACCCAGACTCTCAAGGAGACAAACTCATGCAGGAAAGTGATCCTGGAAAGAATGGGTTAATACAAGCTGCACAGTGCACTCAGTGATGCCTTAAATAATCGTCACATGGCCCCAATAATCTGTCCCATGCTGTCAGCACTGAGTTAGTCATAATAATATCAGATAAGAGCTGTTCAAAGTGACACGCTAACCAACATGAGAGCCGCATGACTTTCTGGCTTGGCTACTGCCCTTCAGCTGAACTCTGGCTTAGAACGAAAGGCTCCCAGAGGCGGCCCGGCACATGCCGCCGTGTAGAGTGTCTGGTGGCATTTTCCGTTGCTAGGGCCTCTGTTGCTTCACAGTCCCAGTGAGTGGCAACTGGAGCTCAGTTACAGGGAGTCGCAAGCTCACCCTTACCTCTGGGGCAGGGAAAGGGAATTTGCTGCTGTGGCAGCCGCTGCCTTTTCTGAGCTTGTGCTGGGACTCCCTGTCCCTCCCACAGTTGATTAGTTTTGCAAATGTGTGTGTCACACGTTAGGCCAAGTGCTGCAGCAGGAAAACTCGGACCCCCAAAGGGAGTTTGTGCTGGAAGAGGTAGAGAAGGAATGTGACTCTTGGCTAAGAGGACACAAAGCCAAGGGCAGGGGAAAAAAGGAGGAAAAAACCCAGAAGGAAAGTGCTTACCTCTGGGTGGAAGGTTATGGACTGGCTCTGTTTTATTTGTGCTTTATTTGTGCTTTTCTTTATCTCCTCACTTGTTTCTTTTATTTCCAGCATGTTTCAGGTTTTAAATTTGAAAAGTAAAGTCATATTTTTTTAAGAAGAAGGAAAATAAAAAAAGCAAAGAATAGTGGGAAGGAGGAGAGAAAGGTGACCTGTTCAATCACTGATTCATTCACAAAGCAAAGAGGAGAAAGGAAGCAATAAGCGAGGTCATCTGACATTGGATTTGAGAACATTCGCTGGCTGTGTGCCTCTGGCATACTTACCTAACATCTCTCTCTAAGCTTTATTATCCTCGGCAGTAAAATGGAAAAATAATACCTAATTTACAAGACTGCTGTGAGGATAAAAAGAGGTGATCTATGTGAAGTGGCTAACAGGTGGTAGGTGCTTGATAAATGGTAGCTATCAGGAAGCCACGCAAGCTACGTTGATCTTTAGAGGCAGAGACACCCAGAGCCAAAGTCTGGCTCCACTGCTGATGAGCGTGTGACCTCAGGTGAGTTATTTCACCTCGCTGAGCCTCAGTCTCCTGTGTACAAAATGGGATCATAATACCCAACTGTCAGGGTTGTGAAATGCTGATGAGCGTGTGACCTCAGGTGAGTTATTTCACCTCACTGAGCCTCAGTCTCCTGTGTACAAAATGGGATCATAATACCCAACTGTCAGGGTTGTGAAAGCAATGACTGAGGTAATGTTTTACACTTAGCACAAAGTCAGGCACACAGTAGGTATACAGTAGTTAGTAACAGTGGTTGTAGGAGTGGTGGTGGTAGCAGGAGGTAGAAAGAAAGAAAATCCATTCATTGATTCAACAAATGGGAACAGAAAGAAGTATAAGTAAAAGTAATAATTATACAAAAGTTTGGGGAACAGATAAATAAATACCAAAGACACTGATCAAGAAAGATTGAAAAATTTCTAAAAGGACCCAGAGACATGGGAAAACAGAGAATAAAGGAGAATGCCCTGAGTGGGACCACTCATCCCTCTTTAGCTGGTAATCACCTAGTCCACCCTTCTGCCTTTGGGGAGGTGATGTTGTTGGACCCATTTTATAGATTGAAGCCCAGAGACATGTAGTGACACTTGCAGGGTCACACAGTTAATAAGTAGCATAATGGGAGCTAGACCTGGGGCTTGGGCCCCCAGTAGCCTCTTTTAGGAAAAATAGGTGAGTTAAAAAAAAAAAAAAAGCTTAGCAAAAATTACATATGAGTAGTAAAACATAAACAGCTAAATAAAAGAAAATAAATGCAGCAGACAAAAATCCCTGTTTACACTGAGGGCAATGAGAAAAAAACTGCAGGTTCTTTTTTTAATCAAAAGTAACAATATTTTGCCAAAATAAAAGTTTTTTGAAAAGTGAGAAATAAAAATTTTATTCACTATCAAGTTATCTTATTGGAAATAAATCAATGAAGATAGAATTTCTTAGGAAACATAAGAAGAAAGAATTCTGATGAGAAAGAGGAAAGCTAGACCTTTCCTGCTAATGTCCTCAGGTCTGATTATCCAGGGTACTGCATGTTCTAAGATTTCCCTGATAAAGGTCCACAGCAATTTGCTCTGAAGAGGAGAAAGCCACCAACACATAGGGTCTAGAAATGAGAGTCTCACTGCTCTAGGCTGTTAACATTAGACAGATGCTTCAAAGAGAAAAAAAAACACTAGCATCGGCCATTTGGGCAGAGTCTTTACTACAAGTAGTGACCCTAGTGGGATAAAAATTAGAAAACTCCAAAGGAAAAGTGAAGTCTAGTAGGAAGGAATTGGGGCCATTGCCTGGAATTTCTTCCCAATTTTTCTGGTGCCAAAACGTCTGAAAGCTCTGTGAATTTTTTGCTAAGTAGGGGCCATTTCCTTTCCAGAAGCCAGGCAGAATGCTAGAACAGAACACAATCCAGATGATGAAGCCTGCCTCTTTCTTTTGCTACTCGAGAGTCGTGTGAACTTGGGCCTGTCCCTAAAGCTCACCACCTCCCATCTCTTTTTCCTCATATGTAAAAGCAAAGTCCTCAGTTTGTTTTGAGGATTAAATGAGATACTTGGGATAGGTGTGTCTGGCACATTGTAAGTTATTAATATCATTATTTTCACTTTGCTTCTAGGAGTGTATGTTTGCATCTTCCCCTTCCTGACCACCAAATGCTGCTTTGTTGAACCAAATATCACCTGCTTACCTCATACTGATTGGAGACTCAGGAAGCTGAAGCAAGAGAAAATAATGTGAATGCGGATGACAGAGGAAAATAGAGAATGGGAGAAAGAGAAGAAACATGATTTAACGTTAAGGCTAATAGCCTGCTGGCCCAGCATACTCTGAGACACTGGAAAGCATTTCATTCAGATAGCTTTCGGGCCATCATCTGAAGTTTATGAGAGCTGGCCTTGCCCATTCCATGTGTATAAATCATCACTGCCCATTTAATAATAATCATAATGGATTACTTTTATATACAGTTCTTTAGTTTAGAAGGCCTTTTTACATACATTACTTAATCCTTCACATGCCACAAGGTATCAGAAGCTGCCGGCCACTCATTTGCTGGGGTTGGACAAAGCAGGTCTTTCTTTAGTTACATAAATATGAAGCCCACAGGCACCAGTTTCTTAGGGAATGTGTCCTGTGTGGTCTAACAGAGAGAGTATCTCCCAATATCGTTTGCTATGCAGAACTGTCCACTGGGAAGAGGTGAGCAAATTAGCAGAGGGGCTAAGGAGACTCCTGCAAAGAAAACTTGAAAGGTCTTGATTGCTGTCCAATGTTATCAGAGTCCTTCTGTTAGAATGGGGAAGTCTTATCTAAGGTTCTAAAAAAGAATCCACAAGAAGGGTGGGGAGCTTGAATGGGTGACACAGAGAAGGATGGCTTTGACTGAAGCTGGAAACCCACCCAGTACCTACTATCTGTCTTGGTATAAGGCTATGAGGAGCACTGACTTTGTGGGTGTGATGAAAGAAAATAGTAACCTGGACCCCACACAAGGGGACATCACTGGATCTGTGTAGAGATCTGTGGCCGAGGTGGGGGCCAGCCTCCACTGCACTATGCGGGATCAACATTAAACAGCTACACCATGTGGTAGCAACTCAAGCAGCGGTGCTTGTTGGCAGCATAGCACCCACTTGCCCTCAGCTTGGTGTTCAAAAAAAAAAGGCCGAACCCTCTAGACTAAATCAACCCCTAATCATGTGGAATAATTAGGACCATGAGTGAGACAATGCATGGACCTCATAAAGGAAATTCTGGCTTCCTGATAGTAACAGTACCTGAGACTAATCAGAATAACATAAATGAATGTGTGGCCCGTGCTGGTGAAGCCAATCATATTGGTTACATTTACAACAAACATCAATTGAGCAACAACTCTGTGTCAGACATTTTGGTATAGGCAGAGCAGTTATTAGTCCCAATTTATAGATGAAGAAACTGAGGCTCATCTAGGTTAAGTGGCATGCTAAAGACCCAGATCTAGGAAGTGAATGAGCAGGTTTCCCTTCCCATGGAGATGATTCTAGATAAACAAGAAATAGTTGCCACTACGTTTCTCTCCTTTAGAACTAAGGCAGAGAATCCCACCAGACCTTGTGGAATTGTCCCTGCATGTGAGCTGCATTGTTCACAAAGGTTCCCTGTCTTTTCCACTCCCCTGCATGTACTTGGGCAGGAACCAAGCTCGAGGTTCGGCTCACATGCTTGTGGTTTGGCTCCCAGCTGGGGATCACATTCTCTGCTCCACAAGCAAAGCCAAGGTTCCTTTCTTGCAAAATACTACTGGTGTCCTGGTGCCACCTCCTGAAAGAGCTGCCTACAATGCCTGCAGGCCTGGGAGGTGGGGTGGAAAGGATCAAGCACTGGCAACCAGGACATCCAGCATAAAATGATTATGCCTGCTGTTTCTCCCATTAAGTTTCACAAGAGTCAGAGACTTGATCATTGATAAGTACAACATACATTCAGGAATCCTTTCAGATATAAATTGTTGAAATTAAAGAGACAGTATTTGGAAATATCTAAATATCTAATATAGTTTTGGACATTTTGTTTTTGTTTGCACACTTGGCAGAGAAAGCAAATGACCATGTACAAGTATAGCAGTTTTGGACATTTTGTTTTTGTTTGCACACTTGGCAGAGAAAGCAAATGACCATGTACAAGTATTTCTGACTCACAGGTACATTTCCTAGCTTTATCATCATAATGATAGTGTTAGCAGATATGAATTTCTGTATCAGGACCACCTATTGCACAACTCTAACAGATGATATTAACATAAAATATAATGTGAATAGTGCCCCCCCAGGAGGTACACAATATGGCTTTTTCTATAGAGAACTTTCCTTATTCCAGGCATCAAAATGTTTTACATGCAGTGTCTCATTTTATCATAATGACAAACCATGTGGTAGGCTCTGTTTTACAGATGAGGATACCAACGGGCATTGAGAATTTAAATAATTTGCCTATGGTCACACAACTAGTAAGTTATAGAATCAAGATTCAAACTTAGGGCAATCTGAATATAAAGTTCATGTTCTTAACTATTTCATTACTCCAACCAATGACCTCGTATTCGTATAACAGTTAGACATGAACCTTCAAAAAAGAATTGTGAAATTGAGTAATATCTAAATGCTGACCCTATATATAAGCAGATCTTTAATTCTATTTTTTCAAGAAGACAATCAGGCAAATGACCTATGTGTTCTTGTCTTCTCAACATGTAAGACTTTTTAGCAGATCTATTTAACTCAGTGAATGTTACATTATTGCATATTAACTCATGCCTACGTCCAGAAAAAAAAAAATTAACCAGTTTCATTCAATGTTAAATGATAAGCTAATCTCATCACAAACTGTTTAGATACTGATCCACCAAAATGATTCCTAGTGGTAATAACAATAGCTGTCATGTATTGAATATCTATTGTGTACTAGGTACTGTTCTAAGTCATTTTCACATATTAGCAGGTCTAATCTTCAAAACACCCCTATAATATAGGCAGTTATTAGTCCTACTTCACACACATGTGTTAAGGACCATGCCTAAGATCATAGAGCTACTGAGTGGCAGACCTGGCATATGAACCAGGCAGTCTGGTTCTGGGTTCAGCTCTACTGCCTCAAAGATCTAGAAGATGGATGCCAATAGGACATGGAAAGCACCAGAGGGAGTCAAGAATCACATAAAAACAAGCAAGAAACAGGCTCCCAGGATAGGTCAAAGCACCAGCTCCTGCATGTACTAGACATTGCAAGGCACAGACTTCTAGGCAATATCTAAGAATGAGGAGGCACTTCAGTGCATAGTCACAAAGAATACTACAGACCAGGAGGGGTACATAAGGGCAACTGCTACAGCAACAAACCACAAAACTTCATGGTCCACAGAATGATGAAATTTCTCAAACACATTTTTTTTTAATAGAACAGAGAGGGAAAGAGGAGATCCTATAAGATTAAAATATCCCCAAGGTTCCTGTATAGCTTCTGATTTATCTTACTTTTGCTGCCTCCATGGTAGTTTTACAAGTGAAATCTGTCTTTCATATTTATTTAGTGACTTTCTCTCACCAACATAGGGAGCTGATTAATCTTCGAAATACCCTCATGCAACGTGTGCAGATACATTCAAAAGTGCTGCTGGTCCTGTGTCTGTACCAGGAAATTGGGGCAGAAAGTTCCACTGCTTCTGCCCAAAGTAAAAGTTGATACTAAGCCAAAGGTAGAACTGAGGATCATTCCCAAGAGTCCTTATTCCCAGCTTACAACTTCCTTCTTCTTTTCACTGGGGAAAAATAAGTTAACCCAAAGCATAAACTTTATTGACTCCCTTCAACATTTTTTCCTATTAAAATAAGATAAATTTCTGCCTCTCCTCAACATGTCTACATCTCCCAGAAAGGTAGGAAGTCACTGTCAACTTTCCAATCATTGACTACAAATTCACTGTTGGGGTATTATTCTCCCAACTCTACACCCTGCCAGTCTGAAAGGGTTAATGGACCTCCATCAGGGACATGGAGGAGGAGCAGAGCTCTTGTGTGGTAATATTTTCTGCCTCAACATCACAGTCCAGTAAGACCTATCTTCCCCTCTGTCCCATGGAGGAGGAGCAGAGCTCTTGTGTGGTAATATTTTCTGCCTCAACATCACAGTCCAGTAGATTATACTTCTCATTATTTAAGATCAGTCCCTTTTCACAATGTCCCAAAGGGAGGTACCTTGACAAACATCCCATTCATCTCAACAGGACTTTGCAAAGTCAGAATAATATGCATAAGCACAATTGGGCTTGGAAGTAGCACAAAAGAAACTATCTAATGCTGTTGTAGCACATGGAAGGCTTGGAGTGGCCAAAATCAGTCCTACAAGATCCAGAGTCCAGGCTCCAGAGAGGTTAAAAAAATAAGTGCACTGAGGATGTGGAAGAGTTGTACGAAGACAAAAAAACCAGAAAAAAATGATTCTCTGCTAGGCATAGCTTCTGATTCTTACCTTGGGTTTAATTTCAGCATCTTTGAGTATTCTGAGTAAGAACTGTTACAAAGAACATCTGAGGAACCATGAAAAGTCCCTCCTCAGAAAGTAGGGTCACCAAGGGACACTTTTTCATTTAAAAGGAAAAAGTCAACTCTTTTCCTGGTCCAACAACTCTCTAGGTCATTCATTTGCTCATTTCTTTGTTAAATTATTGCACACTTAGTGCATGTCATATGTTATGCTAGAAAGTCACTGGAAGATACAATGACAAATGAGACATGCCTTCAAGAAGCTGGCAGTAGAGACAGAAAAAGAGTAAAGGACAGATTAGAATGTGATGTGTAAAGCACCATGGACAATGAATGGGGGCACAATAGGCAGATAAATAAGAGGACATTTCAGGGAATAGTGATGTCATAATCCCATTCAAGAGGATCATACAGGGAAATCATGGAGGTTTGAGCAAGAAGCTTAGAGACAAAGGTCAGAGAAGTGGTGAAAGACAATGACAGAGAAGTAAACCTTCCTACCACCCTGCTAGATACAACTTGTACATGGGAAAAGTAAGAGCTACAAGGAGACAGTGTGTCTGCTGCCCAGCAAAAGTTGGCCTTGGCAGCTGCAGGGCATCCTGTGGCTGCCCGGTGGGTGCCCCCTTGCTGTCAGGGAGAAGCCTCCACAGCTGCTCTTGCTCAGATGCTCAACAAGGCTATTTTGGGCTGGATGGGGTCCATGGTGATGACTGCCCGGCCTGGGCACCTTACCCAATGTTGCTTTTTAGCATTCTGTTTTCCTTGTCATTTAGCTCTCTACCATACAATTACTCAAATAAGGAAATAAAGAAGAAAAAAAAAAAGGAAGGAGAACATGACTACATCTTATTTTTAGTACTCAAATCAATGGTGGCAACCTCCTCTGCATTTCAATAGGAACTTTGCATATCAAAATCCCCTAAAATAAGGCATAGTAAACATATTAAAATCCATAATGACATTTTTGGGTTCTGTTTCAAAAATGTTTGTTTGTTTTGAAATACCAAAAATGGCTCAGCCCAAATTAAAGACTAATTCATTGACAGATGGGCAAAAATAATGCATAAATGCAATGAGCATCTTCAGAAATGTGGTTCTCACCTTCTTGCCCTCTAGGTCAAAGAACATTTAGAAGATAACAACGACTACCTTTCATTTCAGTACAATCTCCTTCTAAAGAATGCAAAGCACATTTCAAAAACCATCTTGGCCGCAGGATTCCATGGCGGTAGGGAATCTCAGAGGTTTTGTTGTCTTTGCCCTATGTTTGAACATTCTCTGAGAAATAAATTTTTATCTCATTTGAAAATTAGAGATAGGGAAAGGATTGGGGCAGCTCATTAATAAATCTCACAAACCTAAGAGTTAGAGAGATCCTCCATTCACCACTAATAATGGCTACCATTTAACCAACTATGTGCTGGGAACTTTACATCCAATACCTTAATTTAACTCTCATTACATACAACTCTAGAAAAAGGTGTTATTACCGTAGTTTTACCTATGAGAACACTGAGGCTCAAGGACACATAACCAGTAGGGGAAGGACAGGATAAGAACTTACAGTCTGTTTTTTGGGTTTTTTGTTTTGTTTTGTTTTTTCTTTTCTTTTCTTTTTTTTCTTTTAAAAACTAGCATGTTACTTCTCAACAAAAGGAAAAAATTCACTCAGTTTAAGCCACCTCTTCTCATCTTCCCTCACTTGGAAGAGTTCAGAATCTGTATCTAATAACTATATGGATTTAAAAGTATATTTGACATCTTTTTACTTCCCTAAGAATCTTCCTTAGACCTCCAAGTTCTCAAGCCTCCCCTTATTCATCCAAATTTCTAAAATGGAATCAATAATATTTCCAGAACCTATAACAATTGTCTGGGTCTTTCTTCATTCAGTAATTAATTTACCAAACATGTATTAAATGCCTTTTTTTTGCCATTCACTCCTTTATTTATCCACAGAGGTGAAAAAATACCATCCTTGTCTTGAGGAACTCAAGAGATATGGAATAAATAGCTGCAGCAATGTAACAAACTGATTCTTAGAAAGCTACAAAAGGTACTACATAAAACATGGAAAAGAAAAAGTGCCAACGCTACTATTAGCTTCAGAGAAATTCCAGAAGGACATGACATTTCGTTTAAGTCTTAACAGATGAATTGAGTAATAGTATTCCATTGTGTATAGAGACCACATTTTCTTTATCCATTCATCTATCGATGGACACCTAGGTTGATTCCATGTCTTGCCTATTGTGAATGGTGCTTCAATAAACATGGGGGTGCAGGTATCTCTTCAGTCGGCTAACTTCCTCAGCCATAAAAAAGAAGGAGATGAACTTGGAAGGCATTAGGTTAAGTGAAATAAGTCAGGCACAAAAAGATAAATATCACATGTTCTAACTCATACGTAAAAATGAAAAAGTTAATCTCATAGAAGTATAGAGTAGAAGTGTGGTTACTAGAGGCTGAAAAGGGTACAGGAAGGGGGGTTAAGGAAAACTTCGTTAGCAAATACAAAATTACAGCTAGATAGGAAAAATAAGTTCTAGTGGTCTACAGTAGTTCTAGGNTCTAACTCATACGTAAAAATGAAAAAGTTAATCTCATAGAAGTATAGAGTAGAAGTGTGGTTACTAGAGGCTGAAAAGGGTACAGGAAGGGGGGTTAAGGAAAACTTTGTTAACAAATACAAAATTACAGCTAGATAGGAAAAATAAGTTCTAGTGGTCTACAGTAGTTCTAGGTGTCTATAATTAATAATAATTTATTGCATACTTTCAAGTGGCTAGAAGAGTGAAGTTCAAATGTTCTCATCACAAAGAAATGATAGATGTTTGCAGTGAGGGATATGCTAATTACCCTGATTGGATCATCACACACTGAATACATGTATTGAAATATATACTCTGGGGCCGACCCTGTGGCTCACTTGGGAGAGTGCGGCTCTGGGAGCGCAGCGGCGCTTGGAGTGCTGAGGCCGTGGGTTCGGATCCTATATAGGGATGGCCAGTGCCCTCACTGGCTGAGCGCAGTGTGGGCGACACCAAGCCAAGGGTTACAATCCCCTTACCGGTCACATAAAAAAAAAAAAAAAGAAGAAGAAAAAGAAATATATACTCTGTACTCTATAAATATGTACAATTATTTCATGTCAATTAAAAAATTTTTAAAAAAAGGATTGAAGACACAGACTCAAACAGATACTGGTACAACAGTGTTCATGCAGCCACTACTCATAATAGCCAAAAGATAGAAACAACTCAAGAGCCCAACACCAGATGAATGGATAAACAAAATGTGGAACACTATTTAGCCAAAAAATGCAATGAAAATCTGATAAATGCTACAATACAGATAAACCTTAAAAACATACTAAGTGAAATAAACCAGGACACAAAAGGACAAGTATAGTATGATTCCATTTATCTGAAATGTCTAGAATAGGCAAATTCATAGAGACAAGAGTAGATTAGGGGTTACCAGAGGTTGTGGAGGGGAAGGAGATGAGGAATTATTGCTAAAATGTTACAGAGTTTTTGTTTGGGGTGAAGGAAAATTTTGGAAACAGTGATGATAGTTGCACAACATTGTAAATGTAATTAATGCCACTCAGTAGTCCACTTAAATATGGTTAAACTAATAAATATTGTTTTATATATTTTANGCCACCTCTTCTCATCTTCCCTCACTTGGAAGAGTTCAGAATCTGTATCTAATAACTATATAGATTTAAAAGTATATTTGACATCCTTTTACTTCCCTAAGAATCTTCCTTAGACCTCCAAGTTCTCAAGCCTCCCCTTATTCATCCAAATTTCTAAAATGGAATCAATAGTATTTCCAGAACCTATAACAATTGTCTGGGTCTTTCTTCATTCAGTAATTAATTTACCAAACATGTATTAAATGCCTTTTTTTTGCCATTCACTCCTTTATTTATCCACAGAGGTGAAAAAATACCATCCTTGTCTTGAGGAACTCAAGAGATATGGAGTAAATAGCTGCAGCAATGTAACAAACTGATTCTTAGAAAACTACAGAAGGTACTACATAAAACATGGAAAAGAAAAAGTGCCAACGCTACTATTAGCTTCAGAGAAATTCCAGAAGGACATGACATTTCGTTTAAGTCTTAACAGATGAATTGAGTAATAGTATTCCATTATGTATAGAGACCACATTTTCTTTATCCATTCATCTATCGATGGACACCTAGGTTGATTCCATGTCTTGCCTATTGTGAATGGTGCTTCAATAAACATGGGGGTGCAGGTATCTCTTCAGTCGGCTAACTTCCTCAGCCATAAAAAAGAAGGAGATGAACTTGGAAGGCATTAGGTTAAGTGAAATAAGTCAGGCACAAAAAGATAAATATCACATGTTCTAACTCATACGTAAAAATGAAAAAGTTAATCTCATAGAAGTATAGAGTAGAAGTGTGGTCACTAGAGGCTGAAAAGGGTACAGGAAGGGGGGTTAAGGAAAACTTTGTTAACAAATACAAAATTACAGCTAGATAGGAAAAATAAGTTCTAGTGGTCTACAGTAGTTCTAGGTGTCTATAATTAATAATAATTTATTGCATACTTTCAAGTGGCTAGAAGAGTGAAGTTCAAATGTTCTCATCACAAAGAAATGATAGATGTTTGCAGTGAGGGATATGCTACTTAGGCTGATTTGATCATTACACAGTGTATACATGGGAGAGTGCGGCTCTGGGAGCGCAGCGGCGCTTGGAGTGCTGAGGCCGTGGGTTCGGATCCTATATAGGGATGGCCAGTGCCCTCACTGGCTGAGCGCAGTGTGGGCGACACCAAGCCAAGGGTTACAATCCCCTTACCGGTCACATAAAAAAAAAAAAAAAGAAGAAGAAAAAGAAATATATACTCTGTACTCTATAAATATGTACAATTATTTCATGTCAATTAAAAAATTTTTAAAAAAAGGATTGAAGACACAGACTCAAACAGATACTGGTACAACAGTGTTCATGCAGCCACTACTCATAATAGCCAAAAGATAGAAACAACTCAAGAGCCCAACACCAGATGAATGGATAAACAAAATGTGGAACACTATTTAGCCAAAAAATGCAATGAAAATCTGATAAATGCTACAATACAGATAAACCTTAAAAACATACTAAGTGAAATAAACCAGGACACAAAAGGACAAGTATAGTATGATTCCATTTATCTGAAATGTCTAGAATAGGCAAATTCATAGAGACAAGAGTAGATTAGGGGTTACCAGAGGTTGTGGAGGGGAAGGAGATGAGGAATTATTGCTAAAATGTTACAGAGATTTTGTTTGGGGTGAAGGAAAATTTTGGAAACAGTGATGATAGTTGCACAACATTGTAAATGTAATTAATGCCACTCAGTAGTCCACTTAAATATGGTTAAACTAATAAATATTGTTTTATATATTTTACCAAAAGAAAAAAAAGTAGCTCACAATGCATCTTTCAAAAATCATGCAGAGATTCAGGTTTTTTCAGTCTCTGTGTTAAAACCTCTATTAATCCCACTTTGAACAAGATGGTTAGATATGCCCATGAAAACCATTGTAAAACACTTTGTATTTGTCCGTTTTGTGTTGCTATGACAGAATACCTGAGACTGGCTGATTTATAAAGAAAAACAAAATTTATGCTTACAATTTCTGAGGCTAGGAAATTCAAAGTCCATATGGTGGTGGTGACAAGTGACCCAGGGGTCTCACATTGCAAGGTGGTGGAAGCAGAGAGAGCAAGAGAGAAAGAGAAACAGACTCTCCTCTTCTTTTAAAGCCCTCAGAACCACACCCCTGCCCACCATTTTTAATCCATTCACTACTGTATGGTCCTATAATCCAATCACCTGTTCGAGGCTCCACTTTTCAATTACCATAATAGGATTTCCCACCCTCTTAACAGTCACAGTGGGGGCTAAGTTTCTAATACATAAAACTTGGGAGACACAATTCAAGCTTCAGTGAGTTTTGGGGGGACCTAATTCAATCCACTACACACTTGCTTACAAAGTTCTTAGTCCAAGCAGTTCAATTCACTGGAACAAAGCAGCTCACAACAAATCTTTAAAAAACAAAAAAGAAAATATGAGTTAGAGTTTCTCAGGTGACCTCAACATGCAATTGCCAAAGGCAGGAGGATTGACTGAAGCACATTCTAGATTTCCAGTTGAGAATATGCTATAGTTTCTTCTATCATGTTAAAAAACAAATAAGCAAACAAAAAGAAACATCTCATTCTCGCTGACTTATTGATTCTACATGCTTATGATAATATCAAGTGAACAGTAATTGTATGGTCAGAAATAGCAGCATCATGAAACCTGATGACATTACCAAGAAGAAAGTGAAAAATTCAATTAATCCATGAAATGTTTGCAGTTACTCTAGTTGGTTCACGGAACTGTCTTGTTTTCTGGGCTTTCTGACAAACTAGACCTGGGCCTTGCAAAGAGTCAGTCTGTAGGAATCATTCTAATTTTCCTGGGTCCTTCTCGGTTGCTTATTACTTAAAAACCCCAGCCTATGGTTAGTCCCCTCCAGACTACAACACAAGTTAGTTCAATAAAAAACAGATGACTTTTAAAGCCCCAGATGTAAAGAAATGTCCACAAACCATAGGCTAAAATGTAGCTTCCTAGAATGTTTCATAAAATCAATGTTTGTTAAACAGAGACTTTGGCAAAGACAGAATTCTGAATTACTGAAAATAGATTTTTTAAAAATGCCTTACTTCTAAAATGGATTAGCCAATCCACACCGCTTTGTAAGAGAGAAAGTAAAAAGACAACTTACAGAGTGTGATACCCATCAGACTGGATCAGAGAGGCCACTGGTATAAACAAAGAATTTTGGGATCAACTTCTAAAATGGAAAAAATGAACCACCTTTAACCTCACCCCTGAAGGGACTTATAAACTCCACAGATGGGATACACATTCCATTTCACATATACTCATTTTAGAAAGGAGAATGGCTCTGGTGACAGAGTTCCATGTCAAAGGGCACCTAGTGTTGCTTTTTGGAGCAGGAATTCTGATGCAAGCATGTTCTAGCTTTATGGGGGCCATGTACAGTCCTAGGGCACAGTGTCACCACCAAGTGAGCCTCATGGCCATCGATCCTTTCAGGTGTTATTTCCCTGGGTACATATTGGGCCTTGTCACTAGAGAAACTCACTGCATGAACCCACGCCAGAACACCGGCCACCACTACAACTACATTATAAAGAATGGCTACAATATCTTTACTTTTCCTGCTTACCTGTACTACTAAGAATGATTTTAATTGAACTTGGAGACTAAAAAACTGCCGTTGTTTCAGAGAATGGCCAGAGCTCTCTGTCCTCCCTACTTTAAATGAGGCAAAGTCTTTAGCTCTTAAAAATCCAGAAAACCACATAATACCAGCAGATACAGTCTTTCCATTGCAGAAGACAGTGCATTTCCAAAAAGCAAAGGATAAAGAAGAAAATCAATCACAGTCTCATGGATTTTTGACCTTAATGAAATGATTTTCAAATGTCACCTCTTGCCATGCTGTTCCAAGAGTGTCCTAAAAAAGTACCATCGACAACACAATTTTCCATGCAGGAAGTACATAAGGAACTGATGAAAAATGAGAGGAATAAAAGTTATTGACTTCACCAAAGAACAACAGAAAATGTCCCTGTAGGAAAGGACTTACTATCAATATTAAGATTTTGATTGTATCTAAATGTTTCCCAATTTGTTTTCAATTCTGCATGGTCAGCAGTGGATTTTGTTGTTAATACTCTCAAAATCTTTTTTCTATTTTGGTCTGGTTTAACCAATCTAGATATAGTACATTAAGGTCATCCCAAGTAAGTATAGGGTTTAGGAAAAAATCTCGATCTTTTGAAACACCCACATTACTGTTATTTATTTAAAATTCACTTACACACTTACTGAATCTGTGGGGCTGTGCTTTCACCATATCCCATTTAACATGCATACACTTAGTATTAGTAAATTGGTCCCTATGGGAATCTAAACTTAGGCATACGTAAGGCTACATCTTGGAATTCATAATTCTTTTGTAATCACCTCCCTTTTGGCATCTGTGAATTCACAAACGCAGGTTTCCTCAGTGAAGATCTGTTCAGTCCAATATTTACATAAACAATTTCTGTTTGGAGTATGGTTTCTTTCATGCACCAATAACCTCTCCATCTATGTAGGTCTCTAAATTTCATGTTAAATAAATTTTAGCACTACAGAAATACTTCAAGCAATCTTCACTATTTTTTCAGCATGAAAAGTCATGTAGACAGAGTCTAAGGAGGTGTTTTGTGAATTTTGAACAGAATAAATGAAAGTACAATTTGAACTGTAGGTATTATCTGAGTTGCAGGAACAATTGGAGATTTTTTAATGTTGCCTTCATCCCTAGACTGAAATATCCCTCGGAGTAGTGACTGTTTACCTACCCAGTGTATGGCCCAAATACCAATTGCACTAACTTTTTAGTCAACCTAAGTTTATTCCATTGCAAAATAAGGAAGTGCAATTTTGATATCTCAGTCAAAATAGAACTTGATGTACTTCTTTTAATTGTATACCCACTACATGCCTAAATTCTCTGCTTATCAAATCATCAATGATTAAAAAGAATAATGCACAACATTGCTATGGTTTGGTGAAGCTGGCACTCATGAGTATAAATAGGCATCACCTTACTAAAAAGTCATTTACCACTATAAATTTAAAGATATTTTTAAAAGTCTACCCTTTGACCCAAATTTATAGAGAGGGGATTTTCCTGAAGAAACAATTTGAGGGGTTCAAAGATATTTGTAAAAAATGTTCATGTGGCATTGCTTGTAATATTGATATAAATGGGAAAACCTCAGTGTCTATCAATGGAAGATTGGGTAAATCAGCTGTGGAACAACCATGCACTGTAAAATGCAATCATGCTACCCCTCAATCATGCTTCCCTAAAGGAAGTGAAACTTAACTCCTCACCCCTTAAGTGTTGGCTGTACTTAGTGACTTGCTTTTAAAGAGTATATTATGAAATAGCGGGTGGGGAGTAACTTCACGGTGAAGAAACCTGACACTCATGACCTTAGCCAAGTGATCAAGGTTAACACCACTATAATTCATGTTGATTGTATGTACTCTTGACATGATATGTTGAGAATGGTACTTCACTTCTGTGATATTCCTCCTCAAAACCCATAACCCTAGACTAACCATGAGAAAAACATCAGACAAATCCCAGCTGAGGCACATTCTACCAAATACCTGACTAGCACTTCTGAAAACTGTCAAGATCATCGAAAACAAGGAGATTCTGAGAAACCGTCACGGCCCAGAGAAGCCTAAAAAGACATGACAATTAAATGTAATGTGATGTCCTAGATGGGATCCTGGAACAGAAAAAGGCCATTAGGGAAAGACTAAGGAAATCTGATTAAAAGTATGGAGTTTAGTTAATATTCATGTATCAATATTGATTCATTAGTTGTGACAAAAATGCCATCGTTATGTAAGATAGTAAATTAGGTGAAAGTGGGTACAGGTATATGGGAATTCTCTGTACCTTCTTAACTTTTCCAGAAATTTGAAACGATTCTAAAATAAAATGTTTATTTGAAAGAATGTAATCATGAACAATGATGATAAATACACATGTGTACCACCTCCACATTAGATTAGGTGCCGCTGGATGCCCTCACCATACCCAAACTTCTCCTATCATAGAGCACAGATCACATGTATTTGCCTTTTTAATCGTCTCGTCCCACTTCATGAGGGCCAGGGCTAATGCTATTCTATACAAAATCTCCTAATACTATGCATGACACATATCAGGTACTTAAAAAATACCTGTTAAATAAATAATGAATAATCATGCTGTCAAGTGAAAATAAAAATCATTACAAAATACTGCGTATAGAACTCTCTATCACATATTGGCTGTATGACCTTCAGCAAGTCAGATCACAGTTCTGAGACTCAGTTTCTTCACCTTTAAAAGTTAGGGTGATCATTGCACATATCCCATAGGGGTTAATACATATAAAGTAGAACAGTGCCAGGAACATTGTATTCTCCCTCTCTCTCCCCCCGCGTCCAGATGGAGTGATAAAATATATATATGTATTAGAATTTATACATCTAACAAGATCAATATTTGCCACTTTAAGATTTGTATTCACTTTTTATTTTAAATTTATTTTTGCTTATCTCTATATTTTTAAGTAATAAAAATACATTATGCTTATAAAAACATTAATAAAGAGGAAAATAAGCATGCATACACACACACACACACACACACACACAGAGAAATGATACATAACCAAGATACATTGGATGTTGTTCTGTTCTCTAAAAGATTTACAATCTAGCTGAAGAGACCAGGGGCGAAAAACAACTGCTGAAAAGTTGAAGAGCCACTTAGTAAAACAATGTAAGGGATGCCTTCAAAGTGTATCTGATGAGCAGGCAAGCGACAGAAGAAATAATCATTAGGAGAGAACTTGAGAGAAAGAAAAGGATGAGGCTGTGCAATGACAGCTGGGCCTAGAGAACAGGGGACAGAAGAGGCGGGGAGGGTGATCCCTGCAGGAGACACCACATGGGAAAAGCGCAGAGTTGGGGAAGCTCGGGACACACTAGTGTGAAAGGCACATGTCTGCCTTTTATATCCTTGCCTCGATCTGGATCGTTTCATTGTCCCCAAGTTTGTTTCTTTAAAAACCCCTGATTAATAAAACCTTCACTGAGCCTGCCTAATCCACCACTCTCCCTCCCTCTCACAGTTGCACGGAAAGAGAAACAAAAGACCAAAAGAAACCTAACCTGATTTCTGAGTTTGCATTTCCAATACCAGTGACACACACATGTCATGATGGTAAGCCTCATGTGACCTGCTGATGTGAGTCACAGACGGCTGGAGATCCAGAACTGGCACAACCCAGAACAGCTGGAGACGGTCACAGAATGACAAGCCGGGCCCTCCCTCCCTCGTCCCCGGGGCAGAATCGACTCCTCCATACCATAGCTGTGCGTGGACACCCTCAGGATGCCATGCTTCCAGACAGAGTGGGTGGGCGCAGGGCATGAATCTCGCTTCACTAACTTGATGACACCTCACAAGGTATATTCTTTTCCTTTCTCTCCAAAAGAGCACCTATTTCATCTGACGGTAGAATTTATGTACTTTTAAAAATAGATTTTTCCAAACAACCATGTGGACAAATGCTGACTTGCAGTCTGGGAGATACCTCTTTGTCAGGCCCAGAAAGATTAAAGTGGGTTCTATTTTCATCAAGAGAGCACCTCGAATGGAGGCATCGAGGAGAATTCACTTTTTGTCTGCATCAAGCGGAGCCCCTCACGAGCCAAGGCTGGGCTGGATCTAACAATTGCCAAAATACCGTGCACGGGCGCAGAGTGGCTTCAGCTTAAAGAATGGCCTCGCCCTGCTACAAATCCAGGACAGGAGGATTTCCCAGTGCCCAGCTCAAGCTCAAAGTAGAGAAAAATTGTTTCCTACTCTGGAGTGCCAGGAACTTGACAGTAGAATAATATTTGTAGGAAGAGCAGCAAAGACACAGTGCAACCCAGACGTGCAAAAACAAAAAGAGGACACGAATAAATCCTGTTCCCAAAGTACAGGGGATTGGTGCTTTTTTTTTTTTTAATTTTAATTCTTATCTTTTTTTAGTTTTCTCCCCTGGATGGAATTTAGCCTTCAAGCTTCAAGTCTGAGAGTAGTTTTCAAGTGTATATATTTCTTTCTTGGTGGGAAGGTTTAAAGAAATTTATATGTGTATACACACACACACACACATATAATCACTATCATTAACTGCTACAAAGATGGTATTTTTGAATATTCTCTTGGCACCTCTAGTGTAAATATCTCCTTACAACAATCAAACTGAACCCACAGCATCCAATTGTGCACTATGTGCCTCTGGCAGGTTAGTGCGAAATTCGATTTGTACTAATCAGCCCCTGGCTATTGAAGCATGTAATATACTCGATGTGACAATTCCCTGTCTTACAATATCTACTTTTCCCCCCTGGAGGTTCCTGGTTGCCAGCTAACTGAGAGCTATCACCTCATTGACAGAACTTGGTATAAGGAAGGGTCAGGTTCAGAAGCCATAAGTAATGAAGATGACCGTGATCCTACCACTACTAACTAGCAGCAAAGACATAGTGCCTGACTACTACGTGCCAAGCACTGTCATAGTGCTTTACGTAGATCACCTCATTTTACCATCAAAGTAATTCTGTCAGGTAGATGTAATTATTAACACCGTTCTACAGATGGGAAATGGAGACAAAGAATTTGATCAGTCTGCTCAAGGTCACACTGCTAGGAAGTAGTGGAACTAAGATGTGATCCTGGCCAATGTAACCTCAGAGCCTGCATCTCTCTCTGCTGCGTGGAACATACGCATATACTTCTCAAGAATATCTGCTCCGGCCCCACTTCCCAAAGCTTGCTTACAACCCCATAGTTGCAGACAGGAGACCAATGGTCACTAAGTCAAGACATGGCCCATGAGCTTCACAGCCATTACATGTGGGGTCTGCGCCCCTCCTGGGTCTGACATAAGAGCGGACATTCTCAGGCTCCTGGTCTGTCCACTGTGTGTGTGCCAGCTGGGTAGAGCAGCCTCACAGAGTGGAGCTACATAATTGCCAGTGTGAGAGGCAGAGAGTGGGCACAAGGGAAATCTCATGTGTTTCTTCCTCCCTGCTGTGCTCGGCTCCATATTTGCTTCCTCTCCATCTCAGAAACCCAGCAGGAACTGGGGAGCCAAGTGGGGACAGGAGGGCCCAGTTCTTCCACGGTTATGACAATCGCTCATGAAGAGCCTTCTTATTTTGCCTCTCAGCTTAAGTTTCCATTTGGGAGAGACCGCTCTGTTTTCTCGTGCTTCCTGAATTCTTATCAGCCAAGAATGCAGCCGTGCTTTTCTCTGTCTGGAAGCCTCTGCTAAGGAATGACTGATCTTCCTTTATTTTCTCTTGAATTCATTCATCTATTCAACAAATGTTTACTGAGTAGGGACTCTGTTCCAGGTACCATGGGGTCAGGATAAATGATTAATAAAGCAGTGTTGCTACCCTCAAGGGGCTCAGCATTTAGTAGAGAATACAAAACTTTTGTCTCTTCTTTTGAAAAATGTGTATTAATTCTCTTCTGTATATTACTATTGTCTGCATGCAGAAGGGGAGGGGAGGAGAGAGGCAGGAGGACTACAAGACATTTACTAAGGAACAACAGAGTGACAGTCCTTGTCACAGAAGCTTTATACACATTTAATCCTGTCTTCAATTCTGAGAGGCAAGCACTGTAGCCACCATTTTACAGTCAACTGAGAGTCAGGGAGGTTCAAGAACACATTTTCCCAAAGTAGTGAAGGCTTCAAAATTGCTCTCTAGTAGGCCCTTTGGGGCTGAAATCTAGCTGGAATGGGGAGCTCTAAGGGGCTTGTCTTGAAGTTGCATTTGCAAAGTGAGCACAATGTCTGTACTTGGGGACTCTGCACATCCCAGCATGCCCAGAATAGTCCTGCTTCATGAGTGTGGCCCCTGAGTAATTATTACGAATTCTTTTTTTCACTCTCAAGTGTCCCATTTTGATGACAAATTATATGGTCACTCTATTTTTACTTCAATTTTACTCTTATTTGAGGTGACTTGGAGAAGACTGGTAGGCATTGTTGAAGCTAAAGCCTCTGTTTCCTAAGCCAGCCCTCAGGAGTCCCCAGGGCTAGCAGGCTGATAACTAACATGGATAAGATTCTTCTGCAAATTATCAGACTCCAGTCCAGTGCTTTCCCCCAGCACACTTGTTTCCTATGAGCATCATACCTGGATGTGGAATTAAAACCTAACTCCCAAACCATGTTACTCTATTTGCCAAACTAGTTTTCTCCTTCATTTTTCAAGTCACAAGGCAAATAGATAGCTCAATGGAACAGCACTGAGTCAATGGAGAGTCCACTTATGAGCTAGCTGCCCGTTATTAGGAAATCAGAATAAAGATCAATTAAGAGGCCAATCAGAAACCCAAGGAGCCCACATACATACACGGACCAAGTACAGCTTTACTTTACTGCAAAAAACCAATGTGATTTCTAATTTTTCAACCATATTTGGAATAACGTGTACAAAAGAAACAAAAAAAGCACCATGACACTTTCAATCATTGACTCTCTGTGCTGGGCTGTTCCATTATGGAAGTCCCAAAGCACCAAGCAAAGCACTAAATTACATACAGGTAGTGGCTGGATATAGCTGCCAGCGGCTTTCAGCAACATCCCCCATATGGCTAGGAACACTTGTGCCAGTTAATTAGCACTGGCATTAATCGAGAGAAGGAACATTGACCAGGACATTGAGGTTATCCTCAGACTATTTAAATATGTCATGTGATCACTCATTCCATCTGTTATCAACATACTTCACACTTGATCCAGTAAATAAACTCCCTACCATTTTAATCAAATGGATTCCATTTTGCTGAGCCTCTTTAGACTTTGCAAATCTCAAGAGGTTTTCTTCCCCTAGAATCTATATTGTGAAGTGTCACAAGGTTCAATAACACAGTCTGATGTGAAATCAAGGGCAAGAGCCTCCCCTTCCCCCATCCACAAAACTCTGGGAAAGTATCCACAGGATTCGGGGAAAAAACAACCATATACCATCACTCACTCAAATGCATATTTTTCACTTTGCAGCTACCCTACAAATCTGCCTTGTTTTCTTTCCTTGCTCACAATTCTGTTGGAAGCACACAGAAAATAAAGCCTATTATTCAAATGAATATCACTATGCACTAAAAATGTGGCTGAGTTTAGATGGAAACCCATTTTAAAAGTGATCTCCTCTGAAATGGATGATGCCTGGTAAGGTATAAAGCACTCGGGTACTTAGAAAGGCAGATAGGAAATAATCCAATCCCTAAGCACTGCATTGGCAAATGGACTCATCATAGGTATAGACCCAAAGTAGATTTCAAATCCACTTCCTAGAAATGTATATATTCCATACATCATTAAGAATACTAATATAAATCTTCCCTGAGAAACTTATCTTCAATAGAGTCTGTTTTCTTGCCCTAAGAAAAGTTATATATTCACTGTCTCATCAATCTCTAGCATTTCTTTACCCACTTCTTCTATAAACTACCTTCCTCTCCAACACTATCTCCAAGGCTAACTCTCAGTAAATTGATGAAAACATACATTATTTGTGCACACGATGCCCTTTGAAGAAATAACAAAACCTCATCAAAGCTATAATATCTGAGCATAATGGAACCTTCTCTTAGTCCTAAAAGCTATGTGGGGATAATGGATAGAAAGCATGCAACCAGGGTCCAAATCCTGCTTCTTCCAGAATGACGACCTTGGGAAAACTAATTGATGTCTCCTAACTAAAAACTGACGGTTAAGATCCTATCCCCTACTCATCAAGAGTGGGTATGAGGACCCAGTGTTATAATGGACACTGTCATTACCACCTGACTCACTTTGTACTTGACATGGTATTGATAATCATGGTTAGTTCCTTTGCATACTAATTCATATAAAAGATATTACCTAATCTGCTCTTTAGACTTAACAAAAAGTACAACTTACTCGTTCAGGTAGCTCAGTGTGACAAAGCAGACACTTACTGGTCTAATTTTACCCCAAGCACAGGGAAAATCCAAAAGTCATCTCAGGAGCCAATTAATCAGAGAGAGATAATTAAATTTTACACATTGGACTAAGTTTTAACTAGGACACTAGGGCTACCTTGAGGATTACACAGTGCTTTCTGCTTTGGGGAACTGAAATTTTTGCAATTATACAATTGTTCAGTACAACAAATACTATTGATGACTTGCTACTTGCCAGAGCCTGCACGCTCTGGGTACTAATAAGAATTGGACCGTTTTCCTGATCCATATAGCTCTCTAGTCCAGTAGGCAGAATCAAACACACAGATTTTGATGTGAAGTTTGACATATAAATGATGAGATAGAGATACACAGGGAATTGGAGGATGGTTTTCTATAGAGGATACCAAGACTGAGTTAAGATGACTAGAATTGATGAGTGGGTTTGGAAGCAGGCAGGGTACACCAGGCAGACACCAGCACAGACAAAGCCCTACAGGTGTTTACAAAGAGCTACCTGCTGGTTGTTTTTACTAGAAAATAAACATAAAAGAGCAATGCCTGGAAAATGAGGCTAAAGAGTATGAGAAACAGATCACCAAAGAATAGGAGACATGATACCATGCATTATCAAAGGATTCTATACTTTCCATCCATATATGGCACAGCTTTTCTTACAGATTGAAACACACAAGCAAAATGAATTCCACTTTGTAAAACACAGGCTTATAATAGATTCTGAAGAAAACATCCATTACCCAAATAAGGAATAGTGGAATTCATACAGTAAAGGGGACAACAGTCTCAGAGAAGCTGAAAAGTTGCCTGCCTTTGACTAAAACTCACCAAAAACCTACCTCAGAGTTTGGAGGAAAAACTTACAGTTTAACAATCTCTCTCCTAAGCTCCTCAGTTCATTGGCTTGAGTAGTGTGCAGTCTCCAGCCTTTACCTTCATCTCTAAGACGACACTTCAAGATCCTAACGTTCATGTCCATTCATCAGTGATATGTGTAAATATTCAAACAGTTATTAATGAAAGCCCAGACTAAAGGGTAGTTGTTTGTCTGGAAAGTGTCCATAGAATGATTCTGTTTATGATTCATGGTCATTTCCTTCCACTCCCCTATCACAATTCACTGCGTGGGACACACTAGCCCATGGTCACTCCATGTGTTCTGTTACTTGTTCTGACTGAGGTTGTTGTACAAACCAACTTTGTACAAACAGTTGTCTGTACAACTTTAAACCCTATATGACATTATATTCTTCTCGGAATCTACTATTAGAAGAAACTCCCTGTTTTATATGCTCATAGGGGTCTATAAAAGAGAAACCAAAACATGAAATTTCACATTTAAAACATCTGAATGAGGACACAGGTCACATTGTTGATTTTTTTTTTCAGTATTTTACTGGTTATTCTTCTGCCTCCATCACACAGCTCCAATCCATGCTGCATCCTTCTCTGCTCTGTACCTTGGAATGCCCACGTACAGCTGCACCCAGGCTCCCCTGCCTGCTGGCTGCACTGCTGGATTCAGCCGAGGGTAAGCATCATCAAGAAACCAGAAAGTGGGTGAGAGAGGGCCGAGGTGTTTTTTTCCCACTCCCTCCCTGCTCCTGGGCCGCTTTCCCAGAGCCATCTGTATCTCTCCACAACGTCACCTCCTACTGGGTGGTTCCCCCACCATAACGCCCACTTTCACGGGGCTCAGGTAACGCTGTCCTCTCCTTGTACTTTGGCCCCAGGAGAGTTAAAGGCTAAGGACATGTCCAGGTTTTATAGCGCCTGAAACTTGTAAAATTAACTTTGCAAACTTTATAAAAAGTATATAACCCTGGGAACAGATTTGTGGCCATTCTTAGGACCTTGGAAGGAGTCTGTACAATGAGAGGATCTTTGAAGCTTAAAATTCATCAGCTGAGGGTGAAGTTCCCTCCCTGCTAAAAACTTCAAGTTTCTGCCAACCTCTTGGTGCCCCAACATTCCTGTTTGTTCTTTTTACATAGTTACACCTTTGTAAGTAGTTCCTTCATTAAAGTCTCTTCATTTAAACAAGGTGCGTAGATTTGTGTCCTGCAGAAATTCTTGTCCATAAGCCTATTATGGACAATTAATATTATGCTAAGATGTGATAGATGACTGTCCTTTCTTCCTGTTGCCAACGTACCTGGAAAACATTAAAGTTTGCTATAACTTATGTAAGTCTAACTTTTGAATCTCAGATTTCTTTCTGAAAGCAATCAGAAAAATAAATAAATAAATAAACTAGGCAGAACTAGAAGGAAATACTTTCTTCTCGAGCTTTTCCGAGTGGGTCACAAGTTAAATGTGTTGGCTATATCCTGATTAAATGTGTGAAAGAACTACGATACTACCTTTCCAAAGACGCGTTTGGTCAACTATAATTTTTAGTAGCTGTAATTGTAATGCAGCTATCTTGCATTTCTAAATCACTTCCTGCTACTCCTTCTGAATAAACCTCTTCGTAGCCACCTAGTACAAGGTATTGTTATGATACAGAAACAGAAGAACTCTATTATGGAACAATGTTGGTGTGGCTTTAACCATACAGAGTACACAGTCTGCAGGTGTTTGACGCAGATGTTTGAATGATCAGCCTATTGCATTTACTATAATCTTATGATATCATTAGATTATAGAATAATATCCCCAGTGAAGTGGCCAGAGTCTCCTTGCCCTGAACATTCAAAGCTCACTTAGATTAAGCCTGCAATAGTGCACTGCATGACCTGTTGATTCTCTTCAGTGTTCACAACCATGTCGTTACTAATGCTCATTGATGGAATACTTGGGAACAAAAACAAATGGTGACCATTTTACAATCGATTCAAGTCACCAAACAACTTCACCTTCCAAAGTTAGATACTCTAAGAGGTACGTGCCAAGAAGAAAATACAAGGCTACATTGTCACGAGTGGAAATATATAATAGTATTCCAGGCACCTCATGTGATAAAAGTGCTTCAAATTACAACAGCATAGTCATTGTTACTAAGATTTTCCGTAAATTCCACTGCCCAATAAGAAATCTTCAGTTAAATTTCCTTTGAAATATGGCTTTTTTCCCTCCATATCATCATTTACTCACCTACCCCTTACATTCAGTAATTTTTTTTTAAACTGTACATAGCAATTTCACAACTAAGAGTTTAAATTTCTTACAGATGCTGGCTACCTTTCGCAGCCAAGTTGAAATTGCTGAAATTTACATTCTCAAAATGTTAATACGTTACCATTTCTAGGATGGAAAGGAAAAGTACAGGGAGATGAGATTTTCATAGCAAATTCACCAAACTAAATATGGTAAAAAAAATAAAATAAAATAAATAAGCATGCTTAGTTTGCCGACTCTACCAGTTTGGTAATGTTAACTGTGGTGATATAGTTTTTCTATATTCCATATTTAATAATAGGCTGGTCCCAGGCACATATTAGTAAGTAACCAACTACATAATTGTTTTAAGCAATGATCATTTTAAAGGTTCTTTTGACAATTTTGTACTATTTTTAATTTAAAGGTAATAGATGCTCTTTTATATTAAAAAGAACTCTAGAGAGAGAATTCTTTCACATTGTGTTGCAACTCAAAGTCTTCTAGAAAGAGCTCACATTTGAAAGTTTAATTTAAAGAAGTTTAACTGAAAGTTTGAAATATTCTCAGTAAGTATATAGCAAAATTTCAGTATAATTCTGGTAGATGCCAATCCAAAATATAAATGTTTGATTCATATTTGATTAAAGAGGCAAATTACAATGGAGAATAAAAATACAAATAGAAAAGCATATATATATTTCTCTATGCAAAATTCTGAAGTAGGCAGATTGTTCTATATTGAGAGGCAATATTCTTTCTTTTATTTTTAATAATAATAATTTGCTAGAAACATGAGTCACTTTTTCTATCTCCTAACTCTTAAAGGCTATGCTAAGAGAAAATATTTACAATAATTAAAGATCTCAGAAAATTACCTGATACTTAACACCATAGCCCCAAAATTATATTCACAACGTGGATTAGCAGCACATAAATTCTCAGTTTTACTGTTGTCTTGCTCTTTTCACTAAGCATCCCTAGATATCAGTATTTGCTAGAAGAGATATCAGAGTGTAGCTAATAAGAAAAGGCAGAGGTAAAAAGGCAGTAACATCCAATTTTTCTTGAAACGGTGTCTTTCTTTTAAGGAAAAGTTATACTTGAATTGAGGAGATAACCAAAATGTTTATCTACACTCAATTTAAGTTCAAATCAAGGTCCACATATTAAATACCAGCATGGTTATTTGCAGCATTCTCTCAGAATGAAAAAATACCTATGGAAGTTATTTATTTATTGCAGCTCTTAAAATATGTTGAAAACACTCAATGCTTGTGTTCCTATTAATAAATGTTAATTCTTTACCCTAGAAAACCTCTGGAAATACACACGGCATCTGCCCAGAATATAAAACAACATTGATTTATGCTTTGAAAGTAGAGTTACAATGAATAACAAACAAATTCATTATGATGGCATAAAAATATCAAAATAAATTACTCCCTAGTATCTACACAGCATTGCAGGTTATTAGTTATTAATATCATTATTCATGATGGGCCTAACTACTGATGTAAAAGAGCAATTTTCTTTATCACTATGCATTCCTCTAGAATCAGTTAGTTGTACAAGGGTAAGAATCAAGCTAACATAGAGTGAATGTTCGGGAAGGCAAGAGTGTGGGATGTGAAAAGACATCTCCATCATAGGAAAACACATAGGATTAAAGCAAAAGACTTGGGATATTACTCAGTCGTTTTTTTAACATTTTTATTGAGTAATAAGAATAACAGCTAATATGCATTGAGCACTTATTATGTGTTTAATATGTACTGAGCACTTTTGAACACTTATGTGTATGAGCACTTATGTGCTATATATGACATAACTATTTACAGGTTATATTTTCAATTTCTTTAATTAACTCTTAAGTGTGCAATTAAGAAACAATTCCCTCTGAACTTTAAAGAATATGAATTACCTATATGGCAAGAACCTGGAATGTTAATTTAAAATAAATAAATAAAGGGAGACCTAAGTTTAGGCTGATTATACAGTCCATTAGGGCTAAAAATTGTAGTAGTTTTGCAATTGATGTAATTAATTGCTAGTAGTCCATTCCTGGGTGCACATTTAAATAAGGATGTTGCAAATAAGAAAAGTGGAGAGATATGAAACAAATACTTTCCATAGTCTACGTTATCTTTTGTAGGAACAAAAAGTTATACTTGTTCAATTGTACATAAAAAGCACAAATAATTTAACTCCACTTGATTTAAATTTGAATCAAGTTCCAAGAACTGAACTATTTAAACAATAGTCATCATTTTACTTACTTTTCACTTTACTTACTGGCTATTTTTACTGCATGTAGAATTAAAGCTGTGATATAAATATAAACATACCTATAGGGAAAAAAATCTGAAATCCTTATAAAATGTTCAGAAACCCCAGCAAGATAAATTTGTACGCTGGTACATTGAGATTACAAATGGCCAATAACTTGACTTCAGACTTACCACAAACTCATAACAAAATAGATTTGAGCCCAGGGCCTAAACAGTTTCCAAGTTTATAACTTAGAATTTTCTTTACATTATTTAAAACTCTGCTTTACTTTAAGTAAATGTATCTGTATTAACTACAAGTTTCTCTAACAATTCATTTAAACTTAATAGTATCTATTTTTTCTCAAGTGTAAGGCAGTTTTCAAAGAAATAGTGTTGTTTGCATAGCAATACATACCTATGTTTGTAAACGTAACTCATTCACTTTCTTAAAAAAAATCGAGTGGAAAATAAAATATTTGTACTTGTAGTGTTTATGTAAAATTACTTCTAGAAAGTGCTTAAACATATTTATGAAACAGAATTGTCTTTAGCCCAGACTAAGGTATAGAATAAAAATAGATTGATATGTCCTTCCTACTAAGGAAGGCTAGAAAATGTTAGTGGCAATATACCCAATTGAGTACTAGTTGCCTTAATTCCTTAAAGAATATGTTTATTAGTATCATTTATCCCCAAAGAGTTTATTCATATTGACAGAATAAGTGGAATTTGGAACATATCCTAGAACTTCAGTATGCAAATAAATGACTTTAGCTAGTATTTTTCAATTATTTACAAAAATAAATAAATAAATACGAAAGAAAGAAAGAAATCTTCACCACACGGAAAAAGTGAACACTATGTTCAGTTCTGCTCCAAGAACAGATATTTTCTCTGCACAGGAGAGGAATCTCCCCTTTACCATGTCATCAGAGAATGAATGCAAATCTTACTGCATTGATTGAAGGGGAGGCTTTACCCACCATATGGACCTCCTCAATGGATTCAACATGAGGAGGAGCTCTTTGCTGACAGAGAGCTAAGCAGGGAAAAAAGTGAACACCTGGTTAGATAAAAACCCATCAGGATATACAAATTGGCTGCCCAGTCTCCAAATTATTTGCAGGCATCAAGTCCAAAGTAAAATGAAATGTGCCCCTCTTGCATATTTCAGTAATTATTACAGTGTTAGAATGTGTATAACATGTTCCTGAATGGAAAAACCTCCTCAGCTGGCTGGTATTGTTTTTAACTCCACAGAAGGAGAAGAAAAGATGTCCTGAACCCGAATAAGAGAGATGAGACATTGAGAATCCAGCCTGCTTCTTCAGTGGGGGCATTACCAGCCAGCACAATGTCGCTCTGGGGAAAACCACTCTCCCTCCCTTCATCTTGGTCATTTGGAAAGATGCCAACACGAACAGAATGGTTCTCGCTGCCCTTTCAAACCCTCAAGGAGCTGTGAGGTTTTGGACTCTCCTAGGAAGGGGTAAGGGGAAAGGCTTATATGACAGGTCAGCCTTCATCCTTCTTAGCTGTCCTGATCAGACCTTCTTTGTCCTGCTCATCAATAGAGCAGAACTTCAATATCAGTTGGGAGAAAAGATGGCAACAGAAGATTTCGAGTAGTTGGATACACAAGTGAAGGCTGCTTATCAGTAACTGCACCAGGACATGGGAAGCTCAGGGAGCTCGTGCGATGAGTGCCCAGGAGCAAAAGAGAAACCTCGAGTCTGTAAAAAAGCAACCCAGCCCATAAACTTGTTCAGCCTGGGCAAGTACTCAAAATGGCAATTTCAAGGCCAGCCTAATGAGCTAATAAATTATAGTCATTTCACACACAACACGGTATGATTTTTCCTGCTGAGTTGAATCAGGTAACAATCTAGGCTAACCTTTAAAAACCGATTTGAAATCTCCTGATAAGGTGGCCAGACAGATTCAGCCTCTATTTTAAATAGGAAGACCTAAATTCTCATGTTTTGTGTCAGAAATATCTCTAGAGCTGTAACAATTTTGTCTCCCAGGGGACACTTGGCAATGTCGGGGGACATTTTTGGTTTTAACAACAGGTGGAGTAGGAGGGGGGAGATACTACTAGCATCTAGTAAGTAGAAACCAGGGATGCTACTGAACATCCTCCATTACACAGGACAGTCCCTACAACAAAGAACTATTTGGCCTAAAATGTCCATAGTACTGAGGTATTACCAAGAAACCCTTCATACAAAAGTAGGTAAATTACAGCTAGTTTGGCCAATGAAAATGAGCTGGCAATCTTTGGCTCCTAATTTGAGAGGTAGGAACAGACAAAAACCCACAAGTCTACTTGAGTTCCAGTGGGCATACCTTGGTCAAGTGAATCCTCCGTAATGCACTTATCCTGTGAACGTGCCTAAAAGGAAAAAGTACTAAAACTATCGCTATTTCATGCAGAGAGCCCCATCATCTTGAATCGCGTGATATGTCCTGCAGATGGTTTAGATTTAACAAGCATGCTCAATTAGCTCTATTACCTCTACCTAGGGTGAAGGCCATTACATTGTTACATTGCCTGAAGCCTCAGGCTCCCCTTAATTTACCCAAGCTCATAACAATGTTAAGCATCACTAACGTCTTTCCTATTTCTCTGTGAACCTGATGGACTAGTTGGGCTTATAAGCACATAGTAGTTAGACTAATCCCTCTGATCAGTGAATGCTCTCATTTAGTTAGAGTTATCATGGAAATAATCTATGCATTATTGCATTGATTATGTTGCATTAATCGTGTTTCTATATTTTAATTTAGCCAAGTCTACATGTTAGTGGAAAAAATAAAAAGATGGCTAAAAGGGTGTGTGTGTGTATGGAGGTGTGTGTAATGTTTCTAGATAGTGCTCTTTAAAAAAAATCACACTTCTAGGTAGCTAACAATAATGTCAGGACAGCAGCAGTTCAACTATTTTACTATTCTCATCTCATGACAGTACTCTCTCTCTATAAAAGTTCTGCCACTATAGCAGAGGTTCTGATGACAGAATAGTGATTTAGATTTAATTTCCCTCTGATCAACATTTCATCACACTTGAAAGTAGAAAGTGAGAATCTCCCAACTCAAAGCAGTTCCATTTGCTGAGGATTTCAGGGATGCAGCTGAAGCATACAACATGATATATCCCTACTCTTCTGTAGAAACCAGAGCATACCAGAAAGTTCTCAGCATGCTCAAATGTGTCTTCAGAACCTATTGAGAGACTGAACATCCCCCCTGCTTACCCCCCACACATTACTCTTCCTATAAACAGTCAGGGCACATGTGGGTGATTTCATTACGCATCCAATACCTAGAGCAACACATGACAACCAGGCTGACTGACAAGGACTTACTCTCTGCCTCCTTGTCGTGTCACCTGTTACTGCATTGTAACCACGTGGTGCAAGAACTGGCCTTTTTCACTGTGGTAATTGGGACAGGTATTGAGTGACCATATTCTCTGCCCGCCGCACACGGTAGGCAGTGGTGAGATGCTCATCACAGAGAACTCTTCTGAAATCATCCTTTTCCCCATAGGGTGACAGCAACCCACACAGTGACACCAGCCCTAAAGGTGTCAAAGTGAATACTTTAACTAATAAGCTGTTTTGAAGGCTTTGGACAAAGAAATGGCTTTGTGGATCATGACCAATAAAGATAATGAGCGTTTGCACCATTAGGTGCCATTTCCAACTAAATCAAATCCCTCCGGCCAGTAAGAAAAGGAATGGAGGGGGGGGAATCAAACAGCAAATCTGCTGAGAAGGCCAAATGGCCCATCTGCCATAACCCCTCCTCTCATTTTTATTTATCTTTTTTTTTTGTCCATATAACACCAAGAAGAAAGCAGAAATAGCAAGGGGGCAATTTTCTTCTGGGTAAAATACAGTGGATTGGAAAAGTCTGAAGATCCATTCAATGACAATTGTCAATTTTTTGTATATTGTGGGAGAAAGTGAAGCAATGCTGAAAGAAACCAAACCTAGGTCAGTTATCTAAGTATGTCATGTTATGATCACAAGCTCAGCTGGTCCAGCACTCCCATTTTACAAAGGAGAAAGCTGAGGCCCAGAGAGGGTGAATGGCTTGCTCAAGGTCAAACAATTCTCTAGTAAGAGCACCTGGATATGTAACTTCCCACCTCACCATGGTGCCTCCCCTCACTGCTTCACCGAGAAGATATCTCTGGAGTTTACCATCTCTGAGTGCAATGTGACAATCAGAGGGTTCAATGTTTCCTAATTCCCAAATCCAAACCAGGTGATGGAACTTGGTGCCTCTTCCTAGCTAGAAAGATACTTGTCTGAATCTGAGCAATCCCAAAAGTCAACACAAGACTCTTACTTGCCAAGGGCTTACTGTATGAACTTGGTCTGCTGAGAGCACAGGACCTGCTGTGAGCCTGCATGTACAGATTATAACCTTGACTGACACCCAAGTGGAGAAGGTGATCAACGCAACTGCCCTCAGTCTGTGCCTTTTACCTCTTCCATTTCAATTGTCTCCTGCTCTTACCTCAGCCCATAGGAAAGCCGCTCAGCAAGAAGCCCTTAAAAGAAGGGAGGCCTCTTAAGCTCCAGGGACTTGAGCTCCTAGCTGCAAATTTCCTTTCATTCAAAAGAACACTCTCCACCTTTTTTCTCAGCACAACACTTAGCATGCCCATGAGGGGGGGAAAGTGTTTCTCACCAGGAATAAGCTGTAAGGTATATTTGAAAACTGAGATTTTTGAATTGCAATTGGCATCTCTCAGTGCCTTTCCGATGAGGGCCATCTAACCACAAGGTGACATTTTGTGATCCTAACGTGATGGAAACCCCGTGAAAAGCCAAAATCAATCAATTTCTAAAACAAGAGCTCAAGAAACGGGGACCTAACGTTAAACCTAGAATATCTTTTATGATAGTTTGTCAAAGGAAAATAGCAAGGGACATTCATTTTTCAAATTATTCTCCCTCACCTAGCCCCTCCTATTTCTATTATCATGAGCAATATCATTCTTTACCCACTGCAGGAAACTTTTGTGAGCAGAAAACCACCGAAAATCTTTACTTTCAAATCCATTCTCTCCTGGCAAGGAACAATCCTGGATGAACTTTCAGAGTGCCCAGCTGAGTCAATGAGTGACCTTTGGTTGATCTAATGTACTTGTCTCCTTTTATCCACATATAATTTTTACTACACAGGTATTTTAGTAATGCCTTTGTCTTCTAAGCACCTGTAAGTCCTTCATAATCATTAATTAAGACTCACAGTCCATTTGAAACAAGAGGTGTTTTCGCCTTGCAGAGGTGGAGAAACTCTGGAAGGACTGACAGTCCACCTGGATGGAGGTGGACTCCAGCCCTGCAGGGAAGTCAATCCATTTCCCAGCACCCTCTGTCCATAAATGTGTGGCCATAACACTAAGTCCCTGCTAACTGTATAACTGCTTTTATGAAGACCTTCCTGGCTGTCCTGCACTCACTCCAGGGCGCTCATGGAAAGTTGGCGAAGGGGATGGGAAGTGAGGGTGGGATACGGAGAGGAGTCTGAGGAGGGCCAGCAAGGCAGGCAGTGTTGAAGGCTCTGGTGTCTTAATCTTCTTAAACGAGTGTTCTTTACACCATGGGCAGGCAGCTGTGTGGAGGAGACACTGGAGGCAAAGCTGGAGGCCAGGAGGCCCGTTAGGAGATCTTCACAGTGGGAATCCAGAAAGCATTGTGATTGAGGGACTGGGCTTTGATGTCCGTCTGTTATGGGTTAGAGTGTTGACTCTTACTCTCTAGACGTGTGTGCAATGGATTTTATTTCTTGAAGACTCAGTTTTTTCATCTACAAAATGGGACTAACAAAAATCCTCACAGTGTTGTGGAGACTCTGCGAGATGAATATAAAGCAGTCAGCACAGCATGCCACACAATAAATGTCTGATTACAATCTCAAACACTTAAATGATGCTTATCTATTCTGGTAACTGTTCTACTATTCATTAAATATTGCAGCAACTCTAAGAAGTAGATATTACATTTTGCCTCCTTTTTACAGATGAGGAAACTAAGTTATAGAGAGGATTAGTAGCTTTAGTTACAGAGCCAGGATTCATACCCACAGGCTCTGTCTCCAGAATATGTATTCCTTATTGTTCCTCTAATAATAGCACCTTGTATTAAATAAAAAGGTCACAGGTTAGAAAGAGAGATAGATTTAAGATATATTAAGGACCAAATGACCAGCAAGACTTAAGGATGGCGACAGAAGGAATGACCTAGACTGGCTTCTGGGGTTTTCCTTGATGGTTCGTGGTATCTCTCACTATGGTGGGGAATACAGACAGAGAAGCATGTCTAGACCTGTTGAGCAAGGCTGATTTGTCTGTAGAATATTCAGGTAAACATAGTTACTAAGCAAGTAGATATACAGATCTGAGCTCAAAAGAGAAGTTAGATTATAGATTTGGGGTTATAGATTTTGGAGTCATCACAAAGTACTGGGGAACTGGAGTCATAAATGGATGAGATTACACAGGAAAGTGTGTGAAGTAAGCCAGGAGGAAGGCTGAAGAGGATCCTTTGTGGCGGGCAGGATGCTTAAAGGACAGCAGTGGGAGTGGCTGGAGAAATAGTGTTTAGTGGAAGCCAAGGGAGAGGAGTGTCTCAACAATCTTTCTCTGGTTTAAAACTGTATTTTTTAATTCAGGAAAATAATTTACCTTCCTCTACTTTCCTCTTGGCTATCCCAGCTCATTTCCTGGGAAAATAAGAGAACTTACATCCTGGGCTAAGGGGAAGTCAGTTGGACTATCCTTCTCCCCATCTTTGACCTTTAAGGATCCATCCATTTTTCATCCAAAGACTACCTCTTCCATGCGGCTCATACATCCCAGCTGGAATTAAAACGAAGCTTCCTTGTGGTCCTAGAGAAGTCCAGACATGTCTATACCTCATCACCTTTCTCCACCTGTCTCCTATCACAGGTGTTTACCTATCAGATCAATCACTTGCTGGAGCAAACATTCATTGATGGCAGGGGCCATAGCTTATCATTTCTGTACCACTAGTGCTGGCCACTATTGTCTGGCACCTAGGGAGTGCTGAACAAATGCTGTGGACCATGAATGAATTAAAGACTTTAGTGAAAGCATAATGGATACATTCAAGTCAACCTCCCCATTTATTCTGGCTTCATCCCTCACTCGTTGTACCTCTTGGCACAGAGGTACAGGACGGTTTGCACATCTGTAAAATGAGTAAAATAGCAAGAACTAGTGGGAATCAAATAAGATTATACATGGAAAGTACTTAAAACATTGCAAGCACCTGATACTTGCTAGCTATTAAACGCCAGCTCCTTGGCTTAAGGACTGGCCAAGCCCCTCCGGGGAGGGTTCCAGAAATCCCCTGCCTTGTACGGCTTCCTGTGGGCCCCTTGCAGACCCTGGGGTCCCAGTTCCCAGCCCATTCCTTTAACTCCTGTCCTATAGGATTTATAGCCTGACTGTGACAACTAATTTTGGAACTGTAATGCCTCCTGTCATCTTCCATAAATTTGACATAAATAAATCATAAAATACCCTTTTTATATCGCTTTTTATCTTGCCACGCTTCTTGTTTCTTTTGGAAACAGTTTTTATGGCAAATGCAGAGTGTAAATCCACCCGACAATAAAGCATGCCAAACAAGCGTGTAGAACAGGCACCTGAGAGGAAATTACCCACCATTTGCAGAGCTTAACGCAATTATCAGCAGGATGTTCTAGAGTGGGCCTATTAAACGCACTGCACTGTATTCCTCACACACGATTCACATAGCCCCAATGTAAACAATATTGTTAAGTAAAGGAGAGTGGGCACAACTGGTCCATGTCTTCATGCCCACCTCCTCTTGTGGCAACGTGGAGTCTAGACATTGCACAACATCTTCCCTGCCTGTTCCCTTGGAGAGGTCATGTCTCCTAAGGTATCCATGTTCAACCAAACTTTCTGCAATGATGGAACTGTTCTGTATCTGTGCTGCCCAATATAGTAGCCCCTAGTGGGTACTAGCCCCATGTGGGTAGCGAGACAGATTTTTAATTTTACTGTAAGTTGAAGCAATTTGAATGTGAATAGCCACATGGGGCTAGTGGCTAGCACAGGGACAGTGCAGTAAAGATTGTTTGATATACCTTCCCTTTCAAATACCTTGTCCCAGTTTCAAATACCAGGAATCATATTAGGTATCCACTGAGTACCTTCTCACCCATCTTCTCTGCTTTCATGCTTACAGTGACCCAATGGGGGAAGTTATTATTATTACCATCATTTAAATGAGGCTTCTGAAGCTCAAAGTGTTTAAGGGACAAGTTTGGAGTCTCTCAAATAATCTATGCTAAAGCAAAGATTTGAATCCAGGTCTGTCTGTCAAGACTGCACTGCTCCCAGAGCAGTTTTTAGACCAGGCATTCTGGCTTGAGGTTATTATACGTGAATTGATATAGCAACCTGGGTATGAATTTGTTAGCCCTGCAGGTTCAACATTCAGAGGAAAGGCTTCCGTCTAGGAGTGAAGAGAGGCAGCTTCTCACGCCTTACTGCCCACTAGCTGCTGGCATGAGGCCACATGTTTTCCCATGCATGTCTTCACACACAAGTACAGGAAGAAATGGCCCTGCCCTCCTCTCAGGCCTGTAGAGAGCATATGCGAGATTCATTTAAGGACGTGGTGAAGAGTAAAAGAGCTGCACAGTAAGGCTTTATTATTAAAGGAAATTCTGATGAATTCTACCAGATTATTTATTTCCTACCTAAGTTGCCACAAAATCCATGTGCAATATCCTTACCACATTGATGCTTACAGAACACCCCTAAAAGCCTACACTCTGCTGCAAAATTAAAGGAATGCATCCCATGGCCTTTTTGTAATACCAAATTAAAGCAATGACAATCTACAGCAGAAAACCCACCCCACCATGCACTGATTATTAACATGTTAATTTCTATGTCCCAGCTTTTGAAAATGATTCTGGGAACTACTTATTGCATTTTTAATTTGCAGATTATCGACCAAATTGGCTGCAATGGCTCTGAGCCATGGAGCCCACATGGCAGCCAGGCAGGTGAAGCTGATGCACACAGACAGGAGCAGCTCAAGCTTGGGTGGGATTCCTCTTCCTACTCAGGAACTGGGCTCTGTATTGGTGCCTGAGAGCTCCAAGTCGACATTTCCCATATGCATGTACAAGGAAGGGAAAGGATACAGGAATTCTGCCCTAAAGAGGTTTCTAAAAATTATTGCACAATCTGATCCCCCAAGTCATCACCAGGGTTTTCTTTCATTACATAAACCCTCACTCTTTCCCTTCCTTCCTTCTTTCTTTCATTTTCCCTCCATTCTCCCTCCTTCCTTGAATACCATCACAAATAAGAGAAACCCTTTCTCTGTTTTCATGGAACGCAGGTCCAGCTGAAGGCTATGGATACAGACACAGTGTGTGACACAATAGTGTGGCAAGGGCTGTAGTGTGCACAGTACATAAGAATGCACAGACCACAGGTGGGGGAGAAATATATCAAAGAAGCCCCCTTAGAAAAGGCAGACTAGAGGAGGAGCAGAAGACAGTCCCATGGCTGGAGGGAGAGAATATTTCGAGCCATGGGAACAGAAGAGAAGAACTTGAGGTAAGAAAGCCCTTGGCACTATCCTCCACATGGCCAGCAGGTCCTGCCTCCACCACCTTTGCTCATGCAGAGGCAGTAGAGCCTCGTGGTTGAAACCCTATACCCTGACACCAGGCAGAAGAGTATCCAAATCCCAGAAGCACCACTCACTAGCCATGTGTCCTCAAGCAAGTGCCTTAACCTTTCTAAGCCTCAGTTTCCACATCTGTAAAATGGGAATCGTGATAGTATTTTTGTAAGAATTAGAGGAGAACATGTTGAGTACTTCATATGTCACCATACCTATTAAGTGCTTCCTAATACAAAGGGTTTGAAACTTTGTTGTTATCATCATCATTATCTTTATTCTCACAAAACTGGTCTCTAGTTTCTCATCTCCTATCAGCTGATCGAATGACTTCCCTTCCCTCAAATCACCGTGCTGACCCCACCACCTCCAGCAATCCCTCTCAGATCTCTCTGGAGTCTGTCCTCCAACCTAATCTAATACCTCTTGAACACTCTTTTTCTTTCCCATTCATTCTCTACTCACACTGTCTTACATATGCAGTCATCTTTGTGTTCTAAATACCTTATTTCTACAACTGAATGATAATAAATTATTATTAATAATAAATGCCTTATTAAAATAAGAACTAGTAGACTTTGCTCTTGCCCACAACTTTATAGCCTGCAAAGGGCTTTCACTAGAGGGATTGTTATGGAGAGTTTCAGAGTAACCCTCTCAGTCAGTCATGCAAGTACTAAGATTCACATGTTTTACTGATGAGAGCTCTGTGCTTTAGAAAAGCTGAGTGACTTGTCTGAAGCCACACAGCTGCTTCAGGGCTGAGTTGAGTTTGCAACTCAAGAATTATAGCCACAATGCCAAGGTTAGAGTCTTAATAAATGTCTGATTAGAGTTTTCATAAAATGGTCAACATTTATTCAGTGCTTACTGTGTATGCTATTCTAAAATATTATGTACATGAAGTACAAGGGCACTTTTAAAAGCTGGTGGAAAAATAGAATAGAAAAATAATACGACTCTTTCCATGAGCTTTTTGAACTACCCTCATATATTAATCTCACAATAATCCCATTAAGCAGGGACTACCGTGATGTGCTTTATTAGTGATGGGGAAATTGAGTCATAGAGATGTTAAATAGCTTTCACAGGATCATTAAAATAGTAAGTGATGCGGCTGTGACCTACACCTGGGTCAGCTCTATAGCATATATCCATAACCACTAGGCATACTGCCTCTTTCAATGATAGAATTTCTTTTGTAATTTTGGGGATACTTCCATTGCCAGGAAGAGCACAATGAGTATGGAGGTGCTCAATGAATATTTATTTATTAATATTTATAACAGTTTAGTTTATCCTAGGAAGTATTAAGTGTTTTAGAAGATTGGAAGGCTTTGATTATTCATTTTCTTCTAAAGTTCCCATGATGATCTCAGATGTCCATGAATCAACTTTTTCTAATGTCTTTTTACATTCAGTCCCAACCAAGTTCATTTCTTTCTGCCACTGGGTTGCCCATTGGCCCCACCCATGTTGGGACTCCCAGACATATGCCTGTCTCAAGGGCAACCACTGGACATAAATTACACACTATCGGCAGGAGGCAACTTCAATACTCCTTGCTCAAAATATTTTATTATGTCCCTTAATCATATCTCCTGGAATGAGTGGGGACTTTCTCTGCTCCCGTTTCTTTTTTCCCACAGAGTTGAGGAAACAATTCCCCTCAACATTTCAAAAGCAAACATAAGACAGCAAGACAATGACACAAGATACAGACACGTACTAGTTACCATGAGCATTCTGTGATGGTGGAGAATCTGACTGCTCACTCATTCACTAAAAGCAACGTGGACTTACTAACATTTACCCAGACTTTGCATTTAACTAGCCAGCCTTTACCTCTGGGTCTAAGCATTCCTGCATCAGTCTGCAGAGAACAGGAGAAAACATTTGAGCACAACAAATTCCAACTCACCATAGTAGCAATGATTCGATAAGACAGGAAGCCAAATAACACAAGAAACCCTTTCCTGCTGCTGCAAAGGGCAGAAGTGTTCAGGTGCAACCTCCTTGGGCTTTGCCCCTGGAGCCAAGGCAGAATGAGTTAATGGTAGGCTCTAAAGTCAGATGAACTTGCAACTCTGAGCAGAGGCAGCCTTGCTATTTTGCAACTTAGCAGAAAACAAGCTGTTAGCCACATGTCCCAGTCTAGCCCCTCCAATTTTTCAAATCATGATTTATATGCTTGGCTGCTTATGTGTGGTGTAGGCACTGTAAGGTGTGGTTACAGAGGGGGGCAGGTAACCAGGGGAAAACGCTACCTGGAGGCTTAGCACAATCCACAAGCTTGCATTTGACCCTCGGGAGAGTGGTAGATTCAATTCTTGGAGTCATGTGCTGTGTTCTTTAACTTGATCAATTTATTCTTGTGAGTGTTTGCCAGTTCTTACAAAATGTGTTACCTGCTGCTAAGGGACTTCAGGCCACTAACTCACGTTCTCTTCCTACCCCAGTGGAAAGAATACCAGGTTGGTATCTATTTTGAGTAATGACAGTGATGACGATTTTGGTTAAAGGTCAAAAGGCCTTTATGCCCCAGATTTTTGTTTTCCTCTGCGATTTTTCTAAAATGAGAAGAATAATACATACTTCTGTTTCTGAATGTCCTTCTGATGATGTGAGTACGTGCAGTCCTGATATTCAGCATAGCACAGCTGCATTAGTGGTTAAAATATTAAAACACATCTATGCTGGCTATTTGGGTACCTCAGTGCCTACCCCACAATCCCAGAACCCCAGCAACTAAAAGGGGAGCATCTAGCCTAGCACTGCAGTTGTTTCCATGCTCTAACTCCTGGGCTGGACCCAGCTCCATTCTGACTGGTCATCGCCCAAGTGGTTTTATCTTTGGTTACAGAATATTCTGAATATCATCCTAGATATATGACACCTAAATGCAAGAATACTTAGAGATTTCCGGAAGTGAAGTCCCATATAAATTTAAGGTAATATTATAATAATAACACATAATTAACATGACTGGGGCACAGTGTGTTTAGAATTACCTAATTTGCTATTTGCTAGAAGTTAATCCATCCACTTCTGCAGGGAAACCGTCCAACCAAAGCAAAGGCCCTCTCTTCAAAATGCGGAGATGGCACCTTGAACCTGTTTTTGAGGCATCTCTCTAACTTTACTAATCAAGCAAGCTTTCTCTAATTCATATTTTTACCAGAAAGCAGCACTTTTTAACCAAATAGAAATAAAAAATCTATCATCTGTACTTAGAAAGAGCATGCTATGGCTGTCAAGTTGCTTATCTCCAAAGGTGTTGGTTAAGCAGGATGGGAAAAAGGAAATTTATTCTCCCCAAATGACACAGAAATAAAGGCACAGACATTTAAAGAAATAAAGTAAAATTTGAAATGTAAAACATTGGAGGTGGTGCTTAGGAATAATGAAACTGTAAGAAGTTAAACACAATCAGGTTTAAAGAGATAATGATAAAAATGAAAATCTGAAATATCTTGCCAGTAGAATAAACCTAGGCTAGGAAGATGAATTCAATATTTCCTGCAAATAAACAGCAGTTTCTAAAAATAGAAAGCACAGATGTGCAAGGCAGAAAGTTTCAGAGGATCATAGGTAGAGATGTCCAAAGTATGACTTTTTTGTTACTCATTGAGATTACAGATGAAGGATTGCAACCCCTCAGGTAACTGAGATTTTATTTAACTGACAGATCATAGTTTAACATATCCTTGATAGAATATACATGTGCTTGCTTTTCGTACATAATCCATATGAAAATGCTTTGTAAAGCACCAAACCAGTATATCTTCAAATACCTCCAAAGAAACAAATACCTATGAGATACTTACTGAAAAACAAAACTATTTTTATGCTGTTTCATACTCTGTTTCTCTCTTAGATGTTCATAACACTTATGAATATATTGAAGGCTCTGTAAAGTCCTGCAAAAATTATTATTATTATTATTAAAATTGTTATTTTTCTTTCATTAACCAATATTTCCCAGATTTGTTTGAGCACAGAAACCATTTTCTTTGTCACAATTTTGGTTAATGTTGCATTAACAAATATTAGGTATTATGATTATTCTACTGGATGATTTTTGAAAGACAAATTTTCTGTGCCTATCTTCAGATGTCCTACCCTGAGGTTCCTCAGAGAGATCCTCTCAGACTTCGACCTATGGCTTCCTATCTGTGCCAGTGATGTTGCTTTGAGGATCCTTCAGCTTCTGGTTAAGCAAAGATTAACTGCATTATTATTCAATCGCAGGGATTCTACCAACTGTCAAATCCCTGCAGGATCAGATTAGCCCTTCCACTGTGATCTACTTGAGCTCATGATGAAGGTTTGCAAACTTCCATATTGCTTTACCCTCTTACTTCCCACCCTGCATTTTTATCACTGGTCAGATTTGCAGAAAGGGCAATCCTGTGCATGGAGAAGGAAAGAAAATTTAGAGCAAGTACCTTCTTTTAAGGAGAGCAGCCTTAGCAAAAATGTCACAAATTAGCTACAATATCAGGTTCGCAATTCTTTCCTGATTTCCTCAGGTGCCTGCATTTGGCTCTCCAAAAGCTTTCAAACTTTATTTTCCTTTCTTTGATTGTGCTCGTAGAAAGATGGAACTCTAAAGGAAATGCATCATAAAATTTATATTTGGGCAGTCTTATCAGCATTGGACATGCATAATCTTTCCTTGCAAAGTTTTTGCTATGAAATTGCACACAAATTTGTTTCTAAAAAAAGAGAGAGAGAGGAAACCCTCTATGTTTCTATGGTGTTTGATGTCTATTTATATGTTTCTTAAAGATAAAGCATTTATTCTACGCATGATTTGAATTTTATGCATCTCTTCTCTTTGCCTTAACGGAAGTGAATTCTTATTGCATATCCAAATTTCACACTCAATTTATTCTGCAGAGTAACTCCCTTCCTCCAGATGGGACTATAAACCAATAGAAAGAAGTTTTTTAAGTGTCCCTAATTGAATGTATGGGATCTACTACTGAAATGAAATAAAAACTCAGGGGAAAACACAGGACATCATTGATAGAGGACACTAATATCCATAAAACAAAACCAATTTGTTGGTGCCAGGATGGGTGGATAACCTTTGAGGTACTGCATTACCAATTCACAGAAAGTGCCAGCATATGGAGGGATGTGGAGGAGAAAAGAGTGGCTCATGAGGTAGAAAAGATTTTTCCAGTTGCTTTGAAAACTACTGGAGATCAGAGAGAAGGACTTCTAATCATCTAGCAAGATGAAAATGGAGAATAGTAACTACAAAGCCATAGACAGTAGGCTCAAGTATTGGGTAGATCAATAGCTAAGACTTAGTTGCATCAGGTCCAATAAGTTTTGAGGATCCAGTAATGATAACACAGCAAAAAACTGTTCTCTGCTTAAGTGTCTGTGTGTGTGTGTGTGTGTGTGTGTGTTTCCTCAAAGCATCTGTGACTCTACATGCAAGCCAATAGACACCCAGCATGGGATCCAAAGTAATATTGATAATAGTAACAATAATACCACCCCATAACATGTGCTTGCTATATTCAAGGAAACTGTGCTAAACCTTTATATATATTTCAGTGATCTTTGAGGCCAAAACCCTGACTCTCAGTTCGCAGTCATATAAAAGGTGCTAGACAAATATTTATTGAATTAATAAAACATTGCCTTGATGTGGTTACCATTATTTTCTCTCTTTTACATAGAAGAAAATTGAGGTTCAGAGAACCTAGGAGAAGTTAGGAAACAACATAGTTCATAGCTACAGGGCTGGCTTGCACGTATGGCTGTCTGTGTCTATGTTTTTTTTTTAAGACAATAGTGCCTAAAGTGGGGCAGCAATGGGTCTCGGGATTGGGAACCATGATTGGTCACAGTGTAAAGCCCAGGAGAGGAAAGAACATGGTTATAATGCAAAAATCCACATATTTCGAGCTTTGGGTCCATTATGCAGTAACTGTGTGATTACTTTAAACTGCTGATCTCAGTTTCTTTATCTGTAAAATAAAAGAATTGAAATCTGTCTTATTCAATCATGAAAATCTGAGATTGTGTAGATGAGGTAGTATTTAAGAGTTCAAAGGTAGCAAATATTTTTTATTATTTGTAATAATAATAATAATCCCAGTTGCCTAGAGTTTTTTGAGTGGCATTCCATTGCATGACCATGTGAAAATAAGAACCACTTGGAACCATGGCTTCTTAACCAGTTTAATAGTGATTTGGACCATAGAGGGTTTCTAGGGTCTCTTCCTAATCCAAACTATGCTATGCACTCCTAAGGGCATAACAGTTACTAGTGCAGGTGGTAGAACAAGGCTTCCTGAGTCCAAATTCTTGTTCAGGCAATTAAAAGCTGTGCAATCCAAGCAAAATATTTAACCTCTTAGGCAACTTCATTTCTACTTTCTAATGTGCAAATAACCTAATGGTCTCAGTGTCTACATCTGTAATACATGAATAGCAATAGTAACTACCAGACATGGCTATTGTGAGGAACAAATAGTTAATATACTTAAATCAGTGGTTGTCCAATGTACATTAGCAGTAATGGTGAAGATTAACGATGACAGGAATGATGAGGGACCTTTATCAGCCAGCTATTGGTGTTTTAAATTCTCACCATACAAGTAAGTCAGGTTTGGTTTAGCAAATATGAGACACTGGAAAAATGAAGAGCAGAATATGCAATGAAGGTAGGTGAGCTTTGATGTAGGGCAGGAAGAGGAACCATGGAACTTTTATTTAGTCATTAAATAAAGAAAGTTCCTGCAATCTAGTAGATCTGCTAAAAACATCCCAACAGCTCTCTAGGCTTGAGACCCTGAAGAGGAAGACAGTTGGTCTCTGGGGACACAGATGACCTAAAAAAGAAAAGTGGGATGTTAAAGGAGGGTGGGAAAGCGGGTGGGGGTTCATACCTTCACAAAGAGTTCATTCTCTAAAAAAAGGTCTAAATTATCCCTTCATATAGTGGTCTAAATAAACCATTTATCTTGACAGACTTCACAGTAGCTATTATGAAATAAATTTTGTCTTCCCCCCAACATTTATGTGCTGAAGCCCTAACCCCTAACTCAACGATATTTGGAGTCAGGGTCTTTAAGGAAGTAACTCAGGTAAAATGAGGTCATAAGGTGGGACCCTAGTCCAATGGGACAGATGTCATCAAAAGAAGAGGAAGAGATACCAGAGATACGTGCACACACAGAGAAAGGGCCATGTGAAGACACAGCAGAAAGGTGGCAGCCTGCAAGCCAAGGAAAGAGACCTCAGCAGGAACGCACCCTGCTGGGCACACTGACCTTCGACTTCCAGCCTCCAAAATTGTGAGAAAATAAATTTCTGCTGTTTACGCCACCAAGTCTGTGGTATGTTGTTATGGCAGCCTTGGCAGACTAATACAGTAACCATAAGAACTTGCAGAGCTCCTCTGATTAACTGTTGGCAAAGTCAGAAAAGAGAGAAGGAGCTGGAGGGAAAAAAGATGAGAAGGAGGAAAAGAGAGAGGGAAGGAGGAAGACGAAGAGCAGGAGAAGAGAGTTCCTCGGCATTTCCTCCAGGCCCAGCATCGTCCACAAGCATCACTGCTGAAACCTCTTCCCTCCACTGAGGATGGCAGCTTCTCCCCCCACAGTGATCAGCCCCAGGAATAATGCTGCATAGACCCTGCCTTCCCCTGCTCACACACTAAAACCATTAGCATTTGCCACCCAGTAGCTTTCCTGGCCATTGCATTCACCGAAATTGAGCCTGAAGCAAAATAATATTTTAAATAAAATCACCTGTACTCTGAAGAGTAGAAAGAAAGCTTAGCTATCTGTAAAAGTTCTCATTATAAAAAAACAAAGTAATACCAAGCAAAATCTCAGAGAAGCTGTCCACCTTACACATGGCTATAATGAACAAAGTGTCTAAGAAATGGATAGCTCTAAGATAAATACAAATATTTTTTAAAGCATTTTTTATTTTCATCCAACTTCTATGATTATTTCCTCTCCCCCTCTACCTTGAAGGCTAACATGGTACTTGTTTATCAATATTTAAAGGTTAAAAACTAAATGTATTTTGAGACATTTCTGTATTATAAGCCACCTGATATATTTACATCATAATTAATATGTTTGCCTTCTGTTTTCACATACTATGGGCTCCATCCTGATATTAAAAACTACTACTATATTGTTCAGCAGGATAAAGAATCACATCAAAATGACAATGTTTTCAGTTGGCCTTTACAGAAGAACGCCATTCAGATATGAGGGGCCATAGTTAGCTCCCACCTCCAGCTTTTGAGCATTCAATTTGCATCCAGTTCTGCTACTTAGTAGCTAAAGAAAAGACTCCAGCATTACATTGAACCCACTCCAACGTGACAGGGGAGGACCAGTTGAAAGGAAATAATGGATTCAATAGTAAAATTCTTGCCTGTTGAGGTCACCTAACCATTCTTCTCTATTCTGTTTGAGTTTGCTGGCTGGAGACTACTTTAATTCATTTTATAGCAGAACAGTTAGATTATGCTCCATTTATTATAAACATTTGGTTTGCATAGAGGGTTTGTTATGTTTTATTAATCCATCACATAGTTTTTCTAAACATATGATAAACGAGGTAGCATAAAATGTCATTCTTTATACACTTTAGGTGGTTTGGCAATTAATGCATTGAGACTTTGTAGCTCTTCTGAATCAAAGGCTGTTTTCTGATATGGATTCATCTTGCCCACACCATCTACAGAATTACAAAACATATGATAAATCCAAGCATCTGACAGTGTTATTTCTATCAGGTTATAACCCTATTTGATAAACTCAAATCAGCAGCCAAACTATACCAGATTAATGAAAACCCATCAGAAAGTGCACCATGCCATTTCATTTCTGGGGAATTACAGCTAAGATACATTTGAAAACATTCAGAACAAATGGGACAGGCTTTTTAGAAGTATATTTTATTTAAAGTGACTGGAGAGAAAAAAAAATCCACAGGATTGTATGTTCATCACATCATGTCCCAGAAGCTGCAGCAGGAATAAAATAAAATGAAATGTGTTTTTCGCAGATGAACAAAAGCTTCTTCAATTATAAAAGAGTAAACTGATAATAGAGTCCCAAAGACAAAGAAGTAATAGGAAGACATGGCTCACCATTTACCGTATATAAAGCATGAAAACAAGTTACACCCTATTGCATATAGAAAGAGACAGGAAGAGAGTAAAAAAAGACAGAAAATGGAAGAAGAAATATAAGCTGCACATTTTGCTACATTACATTCAAAGGATAACTTCACATCTAAAAATGGTTTAACCCAATAAAGTAGCACAAATTCTGGCTTGTATGTAATTATTGAAGAATGCTAGCACCATCTTTTTTTTTTAAAGAAGATAAAATTGTCATATTCAGTTGCTGACCTTTTACCACGCAATATAAAACCATTAATAAAAATTTATGTTAACACCAACAATCCCAAAATGCTTTGAAATATCAATTTTAAAGGATACTTTCTCCGGTATCCTTTATTATAAATGTTACACAGACAAAGGCAGAAACCAAAAATCAATTTTTAATATATTTCTTCCTACCACAGGGCATGAGAAACATTAATGGTTTCTGCATCTACGTGGTTACAATTATTAGCTTTGCCTTTCTCACACAGTGCTCATAAACTATGCCCAGCTTACGATATGGGGGGTGGGGGTGCTGTTCTTAAGGTTTTCCTGGATGTAAATTAATAAGCAATAATCCAGGATTTTGAGAGTCCTGCCATTACCGGCTTCCCCCACCCAGCATCCTGATATTTACACGATCACTTACAGAACAACTTAGAACTTAATGATCCCAATTCACAGCTCTGCAGGGGGTGGACAAGAAGCTGCTGTAAACCTATTGAGGGATGTTGCTGTGGGTCCTTGCTGTAGAGGGAGGAAAAATAACCACTCAGATGGTTTTATCTCACCCCTATTCAGATACCTGCAGTGTGCAATGTCTTTAGGGCTATTGCCGAGGACAGATGCAATGGACAATCTCTTCTTTCATCTGCTCATAGCACCTGATCTCACTGGACAACTATCTCCTTCCCTATGGGTGGTCTTATCAGGGCTATTAATCAGGGTATGTGGCTCTCTGCTAGCCATGGGGTGAGCATAGGAATCAGCCCATTGAAAAGTTCCTAGTATCCAGCTCCTCGGGAATGCTCTGGTCCTACTTTGCTGAAACCTGGTTCTTCAAGTTTTCCTTGGATTCAGTAGCTACCCCATACCCTTTCTTTTCTGTTTTGATTAATGTAGCCAGCATCAGTTCCTATGACTTAAATTCAAACTGCCAGTCAGAAGAAAAGGGGAGATCAGTGGCTTGGTCTTCACTTTCTTCCAAACTCATATTCTTTTGAGTGATGTCATTTATTCACTAAAATATCTTCAGTAGCTTCCCTTCTCTGTGTTTTTTAAATCATCATTCCTCTGTTCTCTGCAAGGCATTCAGGGCTCTTGTCATCTGGTCCCACCTTGTCTACCTAAATTTAACTTCTGATTCCCACTACAAGGAGCTCCCTGTTTGAGTGAATTCATTTTCCTTGCTTAACACTCTATTCTGAGAATATACATGTTTTCTTGGTCATTCTACTCAACAAATCTCTCAGTCTTTATCAGCTATGATTCTTGGTTGGAAACAACAGAACCCATTTGTGCTAGAAAAGAAAATGATGAAGGACATAAAGTACTTCCCAGAAACTCCAGGAAGAGTAGAGCATCAGACTGGACATTATGCAACCAAGAGCAATGCCCAAATTTCATTCCAGAGCAGCTCAGTGGGGACCGAAAGCATTTGGGAGAGGCCACAGTCTTCCCATCATGCAGGACAGAGGCAAGGCATGGGAGGCTTATACTAGGTCCTCTCTTTCTCCCTGCTGCTTCCAATACCAGGTTCAGAGTGTAGCCAACACTTTTGGGTAATTTGCTTCCAAACCAAAGTCTCACAGGGGTGCAGAACTTAGGTGGCATGCCTGCACCCTAGAATCAATGGAGCCGGGGAAACAAATTTATGTCTTCCGCCTTCACGGACACACGAATACATAAGGAGATGGGTGACCATGAGCTAGACAAATGTCCATGACACTAGTCCTGTGGCTCCACCTCCTCCATAAGACCTTCTTTAAGTTTTCTACTATGCAATGTTCACCCTTATCTCTGAATTCTTTTTAACTTATTATCTGTATCTCAAGTGCTCAGTTCAATTAAGCACATTTAAAGCGCATTATAATTTGCAAAGTATTTCCACACCACATAAATGTTTGATCTTCCCAATGCATTGCAGATGGGTATTCCTACTGTTCCCATTTTATAGACAAAGCAGTGGAGTTTTAGTGAAGGCGAGTGACTTGTCCAGCTTCCTACTTAAAGCAGACTATACACATTACCCTCTGTAAATACACTATAAAGGCAGGAGTCAAGAACGAGTGTTCTGTTTTCTCAAATCACTGGCCCCATACATAGAACATAAATAACTTGTCATCATTATCTTTTCCTTCTAAACTTACATAACAAGGTTAAACAGTATAGCCAACCACAGGACCATCAACTTTCCATGGAGATGGAGGAGGAAATGTTCCAAGGATACACTGCTATGGAACTTCCCCCTCTACATCTCCTCTTATAGCCACTGAAGCCAATTGACAGCTTGAGGTAAATTAGGTGTGTGCTGGAAATGGCACATTCCTGGAAAACAGGATCAGCATCATCTATTAAAGAGAAATCAGGAAGAGGAAAGGAGTTTCATGGTACAGAAAAAGAGAACAGACCTGGTCCAAACCATTTAAAAGGGAGTCAGCACCCAAAGATCAAGGATCTCCTGAATGTAGAAAAGCTATAAGACTCTCATCCTTTGTAATGTCTCCATATATGTGTGATTTTTAAAATGTCATTATTATTTTCTGGGTTTGGTTTTTCTTTGTTTTGTTTTGCTTTAATTTGCTCGCAAAGTGATCAGCAGTAGAATCCTCTGCACTTTTCCTTGAGGCCACAAGGAACAGGGAAGCTGAGGAGATGCTGGGCTGAATGGGAAGAGAAAGCCCAAGGACTGGGTGAGAGCACCCACATTAAAGAGAGGGGAGCAGGTGAGCTTGCACCGCAAAGGAGAGCAGAAGAGTCTGGGCTCTGAGGCAAGAAAGACAATGTACGGCCAAGATAGAGGGCCAGAATTAACCAGGAAAAAATAGCAAGATGTTTTGACTAAGACACATGAAGAATATGACATCTCATTTCTTCCCAAACACTGAAAGTGTATCCCCTTCTACCTACAAGAAAAAGATATTTCTGAGAACGTCCTCAGGATATGCCCCCTTTCTCTGAAAAGGGGCTTTTATATTAGTCAGAAAGTAGGTTTAGAAGCTATAAGTAAGGTCCTCAAAATAACAGTGGTTTAAACAAGAGAAAATTTGTTTCACATAGTTGTTCAAATAACACGTAGTCCTGGGCTGAAATGCTAGGTCCATCCAGCCACTCACCCATCCCCAACACACTGCTTCCAACTCATGGTCAAGAGAGCTGCTCCAGCACCTGCCATCATGACAGTGTTCCAGCCAGTGGGATAAGGAATAAGACGATGCAATGGCCATGCTCCTTCCTTTTATGGGCTGGGCCTGGAAGTTGAAAACATCATGCACACTCATATCCACTGGCTCGAACTCTCACACAGCCACTCCCCACGAGAAAGGCAAGTCTATAACTGGGCTCTTGGGAGCTCAGCTAAAAATAAGTGATGCTATAGTAAAGGGAGGAAGAAATGATGGATATTGAGGGGAAACCAGCAGTGTTCATCAACAGCCTACAAATAAAGCCAGAATAAAATCCTGGTTTTATCATTGACCAGCTGCTTAACCTCAAACAAGTTACATATCCTGATTTTCTCATCTTTAAAGTGAGGATTAAAACACTCACCATAGAGAAGAATTGTAAAGATTAAGTGAGATAGCGTATATAAAGCACTTGACCCACAGACTGACAGCTGATAAATGACAATAATTAATATTTGATTATTATTATTTTTAACAGGGATTGGCAAACTACAGCCAAATTCAGCACACCACATGATTTCGTCAATAAAGTTTTATTGGAACATGGCCATGCTAATTTGTTTACAAATTGTCTATGGCTGCTTTAGTACAATGGCAGAGTTAGACAAATGCAACAGAAAAAATATGATCTTCAAAATCTAAAATATCTACTATCAAGTCCTTTACAGAAAAGTTTGCTGACCCTGGGTCCATAAAGCCAAGGAAATCTTTCTTTTTTTAGGTCATATATGTTCCATTTCCTCAGTTGCAAAATAAAGATATCTACTTCACAGCATTGTTGTAAAAAAATAAAAGACTAAATCATGTAAATAACCTACCACAGAGCCAAGTGCACAATGAACACTCTACAACTCTCAGTCCTGTTTTATGTCCTTTGATGTATGGTCACCATTGTTTCTATGAGAACACTATGAAATGCATGCAAGAAATCATGAGACAAACCCAAGTCTCTCATTTTGATGTGACTCAGATGCAGGGCCTTTATTTTTATTTTATTTTTTTAAGAGATGACCGGTAACGGGGCCGGCCCGGTGGCGCACTGGATAGTGCGCCGCTTGGGAAGCGCGGAGGCGCTCCCGCCGAGGGTTCGGATCCCACATACGGACCGGTTCCCACTCACTGGCTGAGCGAGGAGTGGGAGCAACACNAAAAAAAAAAAAAAAAAAAAAGATGACCGGTAAGGGGATCTTAACCCTTGACTTGGTGTCAGCACCATGCTCACCCAGTGAGCAAACCGGCAATCCCTATATAGGGATCCGAACCCAGGGCCTTGGTGTTATCAGCACCACACTGTCCTGAGTGAGCCACGGGCTGGCCCCAGGATGCAGGGCCTTTAAAACACGACACAACCATCCAGGGCAGCAACATCTCATGCTAGTTACACCAAGAATTGCTGTGTGTACCTTTAGTGATTATCTGAAGTACAAGTAGGAAAATCAGTGTCCACCTACACATAAGGGAGAACTTTTTTATATAAATGTGGCCAAAATAAATAAGGTTTTGAATGAGAAGAGGCAAAATCTAAGCCAATAATTTCTAGTAATACAGGATATAGAAAAAGATAAAACAATGCCCTGTGCATAAAAAATATTTATTAAATAAAGAGAAGGAAGAAAGGGAGAGAAAGAAGAAAGCAAGAGAAGGAGAGAGGCATGGAGAAACCCTTCAGTGGCTTTCCAGTGCTTTTACAAGAAAGAAGAAATTCTCACTGGCTCCTCCCACCTCTCTGTGGCTCACCACACATTGCTAGCCCCTCCCGTTTTCTTCTCTAAAATTCCCTATATTCCTCCTTCCTTTATTATCCTTTGTGCCTCCTGTTCTATGTGGCTAAAATGGTATTCTCTCACCTTTCTTGACTGTACATTCCCTTTAGTAAAAACATTTCAACACCCACTTTAATACATGAATATTTAGTCATTTACAAATTAATACATACATATATATATAAACTATATATGTATGTTCTTCTCCAAAAATGCCAAAAATAAAAATGTTAAAGCTAGATAAAAAGTTGTAATAAAGCTCATTTTTATTTTTTATTTTTATTTTTTTTTAATTTTTTTTTTATTTTTATTTTTTGAATTTTTATTTTGTCAATATACAATGTAGTTGATTATTATGTCCCATCACCGAAACCTCCCTCCCTCCTCCCTTAATAATCTCCCATATCCTCTGGATGTGCACACCTGAATTTCACTCCCTAGTCTCCACCCTCAATTCATTTTCCATCAGGTCTCATCCGGATGGTCACCTCCTCAGGGAATCCTTCCTGCACCGTGAGTCTTCTGCTCTTCTATGCTCTTATAGTTCTTTTACTTCTCCTTCGTGGTATTGTACTTATCACAGTTTAAACTATACACTCATTTGTAATTATTCGATTAATGTCTCTCCCTCTCTCTCTACCAACCCCATCCCATCACCAGTTCTAACCTCTATTCAAGTGTCTATTCTGTCCTCTAATGAGGGTAAAGATCATGTCCATTTTACTTACCAGGGTGTCCTCATCCTTTGTGCTTTGGAACACTGTAGATTAATTAAACGAATGCATGAAACTATTCTAATAAAAAAAGGATGCTAAAAAAAAAAGCCTTAGAGGATAAATATAAAAAAAAATAAGAAATGTCTTATCAAGAAGGTAACTGATAAGATAAAGCCAGGCAAATAATCACATATCACTTTTTTAAAAAGGCCTTTGCTACCTGTATTTATATCAGATTCTCTCAATACCTCTTCAAGTAAATGAGGTTAGGAACTGTTATCCCCATTTTACAGACAAGAGAACAGAAACGCAGAGAGTTGGAATGATTTCCCTAAAGCCACAGAGCTAGTTGGTAACAGAACAAGAACTAAAACCCAAGTCTCTCAACCCCAAGTCCACACAGGCCATCGCAGGGCAGGATATGGTGAGCAATTTCCCCAGACAGTGGGAAATTATTGATACCTTCAGGAAGATATGAACTAGAGCTGTCAGAAGAGCCCACGATATGCAATGCCAAAGAACACTGACAAATATTTCAGAGTAGCCAGAAGACAGAAATGGAAATAATTAAAGCTCTGGGAATTAAAACCAAGAAAGATTACAGGGCTGTGGTGAACGTTAGGAGGACAGAAGCTGAGAGATGAGTTACTAACAGCCTTCAAGTTCATCAATGTTTATTTACATGGTGGTGGGTAGCCAGCTGTTCTTAAGTTCCAAAGACTACCGAACAAATGGGAATGGTTTTAAATTATACAAGGAAACACACTCCTTTCACGACACAGACCACTGGATGAGCAAATCGGTTATCAGACTGCAGAATCCACTTCCAGTGTCTCGTGGCTGTAACGCACAAGGCAGGAAAGGCCAGGAAAATTAGATACATCCCTGCAATTTTTCCTGTTGGCTACAGGCATTGATTCTTAGGGTGTTTTAAGAAGGAAATAATTTGGCTAAACAGACATGTAGGAAACAAAGATAAATGCACATCTAGTAAGCATGGTGACTTTGGCCAATTAATTGTCTAAGCAGGAGGTGTTTTCAAACTTGAGAATGAAGGAAAACAAACAAACAAAAATACTATAAAATCACACCTAAATCACAATTCTCAATGGATTATAGAGAGAATAGAGGAGATTTAGATGTTTCTGTTTTATCAGCAAATTAACAAAATGTTCATTTGCATGTGTATAAAATGTTCATTGACATATGCATAAAGGATTTTATGGGGTTATTTCTCACGAGGGCCAATCATGACAAAAGCATGTCATATATCACACCTCAGCCAATTTTATAATAAGTAAATGGTGGTACAAAATGGTAAACTAACTTAAAAGGCACTGGTCAAGAAATCAGAAGACCTGCTCCTCCAGCCCCAGTTCTGAGACCTAATCTCAAATAAACCTTAATGTCCAGCCATGTGACCTTGGACATTGACCCTTCATCTCTATAAACCTCAGTTTTCTGATCTGTAAGACGAGAAGACTTGATTTGGCACTTCCCAAGTCCTTTTCAATTCTAAAACTACCTAACTCTCTGATTTTAAATCCCTGTAATTAAAGGTAAGCTATGTATTGAAGGCCTCCTTAGTGTCAACATGAAAATTGGAGAATTTCTAGTAAACATTTTGAGGGTAAAGTGTTCACTGGGATGCATCTCAGCATTAATTGAAATGCCTTAAGGCAGAGTAAAAAAAAAAGTATCTAAAATATTTACATATACTTAATAGAGATTAGCTAGGGGAAAACAGGAAGAAGGATTTCACCGTACTTTGGTTCACAGCATTCTTATCAATTAAACTTAAATGTAATGACATTTTGACTCAGGTTCTCAAATTAAAATAACTTGTATATGACTCCAGGTAATATTCAGTTAAAAGTAATAGTTAATAAGGCTCTACTTGCAAGAGTAATGGCTCAGTATTTACCCACTGAGCAGAGCCAGCACTGTAAAGCTTCTCAACAAGCTCAGAGCAATTGAATTTCCCTTGCAGGAGGTAGCGCAACCCTTACAGAAAAAACATAAAGACACCTAGACTATATTAGGCACTTTAAATACAAGATCTCATTTCATCATTTCAATTTCACAATGAGAGTTGGTAGCAGCATCTACATTTTGCATATGATAAAACTGATGCAGAAAACAGTCAAAATTGCCTGGGATCACATAGCCCAGTATCCAGGGAAAACAAAATTTAAACACAGGCATGTGGGTTCTCTCTACTATGCTGTATCGCCTCTCTAGAGTGTATCATTCAACAAAGAGGCATTTTGGAGCCTCCAATTCTAAATAAGGAACATGTTCAAAGAGAGAATCACAAAGAAACCCACATAATGCACTTCAAACAACATCAACAATATTATTTCTCTTTCTTATCTTCAAATTCTCCTATATAACTTAGCAATTACAGGTTGTTTAAGAATATTTCATTGCTAATTTTACTGCGAAGTGAATGAATGTAGAACTTGCTCTAAAAGTAAACCCCAAGATATCCAGGCTTACTTTCAACTATAAAGTCCCGTAACACTTCTAAGGGTACGTGTTATGGATATTTGATGGATGCAAATGGAATCTTTCTTATGGTAGTTCAAATAGGTGAAATATCAAACCAAACGTATCACAAAATCACTTGATGAAAACAATATTAAGTATATTGAGTTTGTCCACCTCTCTCGCTTTCAGGCAGGTCTGCATTTAAGCCACAGATAATACACAGGACGCCCTCCAAATCAAAAGGAGGGCAGAAAGTGATTTCAGTGTAGCAGAATTTGTTCAGCTACAGACTTTACCTCTGCCTGCTTAAAAGCACTCCTATGAGCACTCATTCGTCACCATTGTGCCTTCCTCAATACATTCCAGCCTTGAAGAACTGCTTTTGGTTCCCTAAGCCCATCACGCTATCCTTGCCTCTGAGTCTTAGCAGATGCTGTTTGCTGAGCCCAGACCACCCTCTGCTCCTTTCCCACCAGCCACCTAACTCCTGTCTCTCTTGCTTTAGGTGTCTGTGCACCACTGCCTCCTGGAAGCCTTTCCTAACTCTAACTCCTTCCACCCTGTCCATGAGCAGTGCCTCTCCTGCATGTTCACAGAGCATCTCATCATCTCTACGCTCCAGCATATACACTTCTAAGTTATGTGGTCTGTTGGTTCTCTGCTTTCCCACTATAAGTCCTATAACAGTAGAGCTCACCTTGGTATACACAGCTCCTAGCTCAATGTTAGCATATTGTAGGTTATCTGTAAATGATTGTTATATGAATGAGAATAAAGAATCCTGGTGTTCAATATTTTTGGAAATATCTAGATCCAAAAACTATCCTTAAACTGACAAACTTTTGAAAGACAAATATGTTGGAAATTCAGTGTACTGAAGGGTACTAATTTTTCTTGCTCTCATAAGCATTTAGAATATATTCATGTTTTCAATTAGTAGAAATCATCCCAATATTATGTATACATTAACTGATTTTTATAGAGAAAATTATATGGGGTATGTGTACATGAATGTTTATGTATATACATAATCTCTATGTATTTAGTGCCTAATATGTATTATACAAAACATGTAAAAAAATATAACCATAAAAATAATTCATACTGTAAGTTTATGTGTTTTTGTGTGTATAGACACACACACACACATATACACACGCACATATACAGTTGACCTTTGAATAACATAGGATTGAACTACACAGGTCCACTTGTATGCGGATTTTTTTTTTCCATAAATACATTGGAAAATTTTAGGTAGGGCATGTCATGAATGCATGACATACCTAACCAAAACAGTTAAGTAGCCCACCTAACACTAGGCTTTTAGTAGTTAAGTAGTTAATACTTAGTTACCTTAGTAGTTAAGTAGTTAAGCTTTGGGGGAGTCAAAACTTACACAAACATTTTCAACAGTGCAGGGGATCAGCACCCCTAACCTTCATGTTGTCCAAGGGTTAACTATACATACACCTAGAGGTCAAGGAAATATTATACTATTATATATGTATATTTTCAATAGTGTAATATATATCATTAAGAGTATGTTATATATTTATATAATAATTATACATATAATACTACAATAGTATAAATATAAATATATTTATAAAATTATAAATTATATATATAGTACACTACTTCCTTGACCACTAGGAACAAATCTTACATTTGAACATTTCCTGATGAAGACATGATTGTGCAGAAAAGCAAGGTTGGAAAGGTTACTGCAATTACATATTTATCAAAGTATTTCTAATGCTCCCACCATTACAAGATCTAATACCTTCTTAACTTTCATATTAATGGCTTTAGAATTTGGGGTGGTTTTCTTTTAATAATGCACATTTCAATCCCTGGTTAACAAGAGGTCATGTCAATAATTAATGGTTTCTATAGCAGTGGAACACTGCATCACTTTCTTGACAGATTTTTTAAATGTATGCTTTGTCAAAACTAAGTGCAAGTGGGTAAGGGAATAGGGAAGTGTGGCTTGCTGCATTTGGATTTCATATTTTTAACTTGTGCTCTAAAGTGTTCTTACATATTATCCATTTTGACAGGCACAACAATCCTGCAAGGAAATTGGAGTGAGAGACAGAGAGACAGGTAAGAAAAGTGGAAGACACTATTATATATGTTTTATAGAACTGAAGAAACCGAGGTATAGAAAAGTTATGTGGCTTACCTAAGAACATAAGCTCCATGAGAACGGGGCGTTGTCTGTTTTTATTTTTTTCATTGCTTTACCCCTAGCATGCCAGTTGCTCAATACATATGAGTATTTCCTGAGTTAAACAATGAATCAGTGAATGAATGAATGAGTAAATGAACATTAAGTTTTCTGTAAAAAGAGGGGCTCAACTCTAATTTCCCGATTTCCAGTATCATGAACTCAATAATATATGAAATATTTTGTTCTCAGGCTATTCCCTGANGATTTCCAGTATCATGAACTCAATAATATATGAAATATTTTGTTCTCAGGCTATTCCCTGACAATATCGAAAATGATTTAAAGGAAAATAACTACACATATGCAAAAAAAAAATGTATCCCCATCCCCAAAGGCAAAAAACTGTTGAAGATATTTTTAATTAGCTTTCTTCAACAATCTGACCCTACCACTAATGCTCACTTCTAACACACACTCACACACACACACACACACACACAAGGGTACTTCTAAAAGTTCATGAAAAAATAGAATAAAAGATAATATGAATCTTTCCATGAACTTTTTGAAGACCCATCATATTCATTCCATGGCTAATAATAATAAAATAGAATTGAGCTTCTTTGTTGATGGTTTACCAGGTACTAAGAAGGCACAGAATAACAATATCAAATGTAGTAACTTGTGTCATATAAATATTGCATTCACTATACTACATGGTAACTATGCATTAGTGCACCAATTACACAGCCTCACCTTACCACAGTAGTGGTGCACTTTAGACTGTAGGAAGCAGAACTAATACACATTAAAATAGATCATCTTCCTACAGTAATTACTAGCATACTACATTATCATAAGAAACTTGCTGCGTACTTTCAAGAAATGTAAGAAACAATGTCCATCTCCAGTTTCACTGCAGCGAGAACTCAGCCGGCCTCTCTGAAGGCTAAGTCCCCACTGAGAAATTTTTGGCACTTCCTCATCACTGGAGCACTGAGTTAGTGTGCTCAGGTCCAGCTCACTCAGAGCTGGATTCAGCCATACTGAGTTGTGGGGTTTCTGGAGGTATCACTAACTCAGAGGCAATCAACAGAAAGGAAGGAGCATCTAAGACCTTTGAAAAATTTTTAATCAACTCCCTTAATTGGGGGAAGTAAAGCATTACCAACTGGCAGAGCAAAAACCAAGTCAAGTAGGAGAGGGAAAGAATTCTCTCCTATGAGAGAGAAATTTGTATCTGTTGCAAAAACTGCTCCTCAAAATGCTACACATCTCACTCTGTGAGAGTTTGGCAGCTGCAATCAAAGCATCCTTATAAGTAGGAGACGTTTAAATTTAGTCTTCACATATCCACTTAAAATGAGAAAGTAAAGAGCTCTCCAGAATTATGTTATTGACCAGGATGGGTGGCCTTTCCCAAGTCCAGTCCTCAAAGACTGGCCACAAATGATAGGACTGCTCCACTTTCTGGAAATAATGACCATTCCTCCCTAGACAAGGCCAGCTAAGAGAGAGGGACAGGCAGATGACTTTGTTGTTTGGAGGAGTGGGATCTAAGACTACAGTGAAAGTTCTAAGTTCTATGAAATTAGCAATGATGTTTTCTTTTCTTTGTTTTTTAATTGCTAGTCTGTTTTGGTTTTAATAGCAAATACTATCTAAGGTGCTCTATTCCTTTCATGCTCATATATGATATGTGTCATTGCAACTTTTGTTTGCTTGGCTATATTTTAGTGTTTAGTTAGATAGTGATATTGACACCAAAACAAAGATTTGGTACATGCTTAAAGTGGGTTATAAATCAGCTGCTGAAATATTTCACCTCATTTTTCCACGTCTTAAAAACAGGAGTCTGTCTTACTGCTTACAGGGCTTATACACAGTAAGTGATTGCATAAAATTAAGATCTAGTTATTAGAAGAAACTATTTTTCTAACCTATCGGGAACTTTATCTCTCATTCCCTTTTAATCTGATTTTTTTTTAATTTATCAATATTCAATGTGGTTGATTTTCATTTCTCTTTACCAATTCCTCTTTCGCCCTCCCCCACACCCCTGATAAACATCATATCTGTTCAATTGTCTTAACAAGTTCAAGGAATTGTAATTGTTGTGTTTTCTTCTCCACCCACCCCCCTCACTGTTTGCTGGTCTGTTTGTTTGTTTGTTTGTTTGTTTGTTTGTTTGTTTTTAGCTCCCACAAATAAGTGAGAACATGTGCTTTTCTCTTTCTGTGCCTGACTTATTTCACTTAATATATTTTTTTCTAATTCCATCCATGTTGCTGAGAATGGTAGTATTTCATTCTTTTTTATAACAGAGTAGTATTCCATTGTGTAGATGTACCACAGTTTCCTTATCCACTCATCTGATGATGGATATTTGGGCTAGTTCCAACTCTTGGCTATTGTAAATAGTGCTGCAATAAACATGGGGCTACAGGTATCCCTTCAGCATGATGATTTCCATTCCTGTGGGTATATTCCCAGCAGGGAAATAGCTGGGTTATATGGTAGATATATATGTAATTGTTTGAAGGACTTCCCTACCATTTTCCATAAAGGCTGCACCATTTTGCAGTCCCACCAACAGCATGTGAGGGTTCCTTTTTCTCCATACCTCACCAGCATTTATCATTCTCAGTCTTTTGGATATTAGCCACCCTAACTGGAATGAGATGGTATGTCAGTGTGGTTTTGATTTGCATTTCCCAAATGCTGAGTGATGTTGAGCATTTTTTCATGTGTCTGTTGTTCATTCATGTATCTTCCTTTGAGAAATGCCTACTTAGCTCTTTTGCCCATTTTTTAATTGAGTTACTTGATTTTGGGCTGTAAGGTTGTTTGAGTTCCTTGTATATTCTGTATATTAATCCTTTGTCAGATGTATATTTTGCAAATATTTTCACCCTCTCTGTCAGTTGTCTTTTCACTCTGTTAATTGTTTCTTTTGCTGTACAGAAGCTTTTTAGTTTGATACAATCCCATTTGTTTCTTTTTCTGTTGCTTGCCTGTGCTTTTTGGGCTGTATTCATGAAGTCTGTACCCAATCCTACTTCCTGGAGTGTTTCCCCTATGTTTTTTTTAAGGAGTTTAATTGTTTCACGGTGTATATTTAGTTCTTTAATCCATTTTGAGATGGTTTTGGTATATGGTGAGAGGTATGGGTCTAGTTTCATTCTCCTTTATATGAATATCCAGTTTTCCTGGCACCATTTGCTGAAGAGGCAGTCTCTTCCCCAGTGTGTAGACTGGGTACCTTTTTCAAAGATCAGATGGCTGTAGGTGTATGACTTCATTTCTGGATTCTCTATTCTATTCCATTGATCCATGTGTCTGTTTTTATGCCAGTACCATGCTGTTTTGGTTATTATAGCTTTGTAGTATAGTTTAAAGTCAGGTAGTGTTATGTCTCCAGCTTTTTTTTTTTTTTTTTTTTTGCTCACAATTGCTTTGGCTATTCATGGTCTTTTGTTATTCTATAGAAATGTTACGATGTTTTTTTTCCATTTCAGAGAAAAATATTACTGGAATTTTGATGGGGGTTGCATTGAATCTGTAGAACACTTTGGGTAGTATGGACAATTTCACAATGTTAATTCTTCCAATCCATGAGCATGGGATACCTTCCCATCTTCTTCGGTCCTCTTTAATTTTTCTCATCAGTGGTTTGTAGTCCTCATTGTAGAGATTTTTCACATCCTTGGTTAACTTTATTCCTAAGTATTTTATTTTTTTGGTGGCTATTGTAAATGGGCTAGCTTTCTTGATTTCTCTTTCTGCATGATCACTTTTAGAGTATAGAAATGATTTTTGTGTGTTGATTTTGTATCCTGCAACTTTGATGAAATCATTTATCAACTCTAAGAGTTTTTTTATAGAGGCTTTAGGCTGTTCGATATATAGGATCATATCATCTGCAAACAGGGACAGTTTGACTTCATCTTTTCCAATCTGGATGACCTTTATTTCCTTCTCTTCTCCGATTGCTCTGGCTAGTACTTCCCACACTATGTTGAATAGGAGTGGTGAGAGTGGGCATCCTTGTCTAGTTCCTGTTCTTAAAGGAAAATCTTTCAGCTTTTTCCCATTCAGGATGATATTGGCAGTGGGCTTATCATATACAGCTTTAATTATGTTGAGATACTTTCCATCTATACCTAACTTGTAGAGAGTATCATGAATGAATGTTCAATTTTGTCAAATGCTTTTTCAGCATCTATAGAGATAATCATATGGTCTTTGTCTTTTATTTTATTGGTGTATCACATTTATTGATTTTCATATGTTGAACCAAACTTGCATCCCTGGAATGAATCCTACTTGATTGTGGTGTATAATTGTGTACATGTTGCTGTATTCTGTTAGCTACTATTTTACCAAGAATTTTTGCATCTATATTCATCAAGGATATTGGCCTGTAGTTTTCTATTTTTGATGTATCGTTGTCTGGTTTTGGTATCAGGGTGATGTTTGCCTCATAGAATGAGTTTGGGAGAATGGCCTCTGTTTCAATCTTTTGGAACAGTTTGTAGAGAACTGGTATCAGTTCCTCTTTGAAGATTTGGTAGAACTCTTCAGTGAACCCATCCAGTCCTGGGCTTTTCTTTGTTGGGAGCCTTCTGAGAAGAGCTTCAATCTCTTTTATGGCTATTGGTCTGTTCAGATTTTCTATATCTTCGTGGCTCAGTTTCGGTAGTTTGTGTGTGTCCATAAATTTATCCATTTCCTCCAGATTTTCAAATTTGTTGGCAAATAGTTGTTTATAGTAGTTTCTAAAGATTGCTTGTATTTCTGAGGTGTTGGTTGTACTATCAATTTTTTCATTTCTAATTTTTGTTATTTGGGTCTTCTTTCTTTTCTTAGTTAGCCCAGCTAATGATTTGTTAATTTTATTTATCTTTTCAAATTAAACAACTTTTTGTTTCATTGATTTTTTGTATCATTTTGGGGGTTTCTATTATCATTAAGTTCTGCTCTGATCTTAATTGTTTCTTTCTGTCTGCTAACCTTGGGTATTGGTTGTTCTTATTTTTCTAGTTCTTTAAGGTGAAGTGTTAGGTTGTTTACTTGCCATCTTTCCATTCTTCTGAAGCAAGCATTTAATGCAAGTGATTTCCCCCTTAGTACTGCTTTTTCAGTATACCACAGGTTTTGGTAGGATGTATCATTATTTTCATTAGTTTCAATAAATTTTTGGATTTCCTGTTTAATTTCTTCTTGGACCCATATATCATTAAGTAGAATGTTTAATTTCCATGTGTTTGTATTGTTTCCAGAGTTTCATTTGTTATTGATTTCTAATTTTAATCCATAGTGATCCAAAAAAATACATGGAGTAATTCCAATTTTTTTGAATTTGTTGATACTTGATTTGTGACCTAACATGTGGTCTATCCTGGAGGATGTTCCATGTGTTGATGAGAAGAATGAATATTCTGAGGTTGTTGGATGGAATGTTCTGTAGATATTTGGTCTAAAGTATTGTTTAGATCTTGTGTTTCTCTGTTCATTCTTTGCCTAGATGATCTGTCCAATATTGAGAGTGGGGTGTTCAGGTCTCCTGCTATTATGGTATTAGTGTCTATCTCATTCCTTCAGTCTAATAGTGTTTGCTTTATAAATATGGCTGCTCCAACATTGGGTGCATATATATTTATGATTGTTATGTCTTCTTGATGAAAAGATCCTTTTATTATTATATAGTGCCCTTCTTTATCTCTTTTTATGGTTTTTAGTTTACAGTCTATTTTATCTGATATAAGAACAGCTACTCCAACTCGTTTTTCGTTTCTATTTGCAAGTTATATCTTTTTCCATCCTTTCACTCTTAGTCTATGTGTGTCTTTACAGGTGAGGTGAGTCTCTTGAAGGCAGTATATTGTTGGGTCCACCTTTTTAATCCAGCCAGTCAGTATCTGTCTTTTGAGTGGGGAATTTAATCCTTTTAAATTAGGAGTTGTTATTGAAAGGTGTTGATTTACTCATAGCATTTTACTGATGTTTGTTTGAATGTCTTAAGTATCTTTTGTTCCTTTCTTTCTGATTTACTCTTTGTCTTCTGTTTTTGTTGGTTTCTTGGGGTGGTAGATAAACTTTTTTTTCTCTTTATTGTTAGCATTTTTATTTTAGTAGTGGGTTTTGTTCTTTCTTGAGTACTTATGGCAGTGGTGGTTGTTTTCAGGTACCAAACCCAGTACTCCCTTGAGAATTTCTTGTAAGGCTGGTTGTGTCGTGGTGAACTCCTGAAGTTTTTGTTTGTCTGAGAAATATGCTATTTGTCCTTCATTTCAGGATAGACTTACTGGGTAAAGTATTCTTGGCTGGAAATTTTTGTCTTTCAGTATTTTGAATATATCACCCCATTCTTTTATGGCTTTTAGGGTTTCCAATGAAAAGTCTGGTGTTAGTCTGATTTGGGCTCCTTTATAGGTGACTTGACACTTCTCTCTTGCATTTGAGATTCTCTCTCTGTCTTTGAGTTTTGCCAATTTGACTATAACATTTCCCTTTTTGGGTTCAATATGTTCGGGGATCTTTGAGCCTCCTGGATCTGAAGGTCTGTGTCTTTCCCTATATCTGGGAAGTTTTCTGCCATTAGTTCTTTGAATATGTCTGTTATCTCTCTTACATTTTCTTCAATTTTTTAAATTATTTTTGGTCTGCCTGTGTTAATTCAAACAACCCATCTTCAAGATCAGAAATTCTTTCTTCTGCCTGTTCTAGCCTGTTGGTTAAACTCTCTGTTGTGTTTTTTTTTTTTTTTTTTAATTTTGTTGAATGAATTCTTCAGCTCTGCAAGCTCTGCTACATTCTTTTTCAGGACATTGATTTCTTTGTACATTTCTTCTTTCAGGTCCTGTATACTTTTTCCCATTTAACTGTGTTGTCTGACTGAGTTTTTTTGTATGTCATTTAGTTCCTTAGAATTGTTGCTCAAAATTCCCTGTCAGTCATTTCAAGGACTTCCTGTTCTATAGGATCTAGAGCTTGAGAGTTATTATTTTCCTTTAATGGTGTTATACTTTCTTGATTTTTCATATTTCTGGTATCTTTCCTTTCGTGTTTAGTCATCGTGGCAGGGGATTTCATGGTCCACTCGCTCGACCCTAGTGTCTGGCTAGGATCCTGCAGGGACTGCCAATTTGGAGCCACTGCCTCAAGGACTATGGGCCGGTGACTTGGGCCTCTCTGGGCCGTGGGCACTGCCCTGGGCTGGCAGTCCCATGACAGCACTTACCTGTTTTGGTGCAGGTGGCTTGGGGCCTGTCACAATGATGCTTTCTCCACTCTTGTATCCCCAGTGCCAAGCACAATGTTGCTCAATAAATATTTTCTGAATGAATCAAACAATTGATTAATCTAGAACTAACAAAATTAACCAGGTAAGAGAAGCATCTGACCCTGAGAAAAGTACTCAGACGTATGCAGTTTCTGCTGCTTCCCCTTCAGGATTAGGGGCTCCTCCACTCTGATCCCACGTAGAGAGAATGCTTTCTCTCCTAAAAGCTTTAAAGAGACCATGAAAGAAAAAAACTGTGCAGCTGAGGCAATGAAATACAAGAGCTTACAATAAGTCAAATCCTGCTCTAGAAGTCTGACCTACATCATCTCACCTTATTCCCCCAACAACTCTGCAAGGTAGTTTTTAAAAGCTTTATTTGACCAATGAGAAAATGTAGACTGGTACAGTTTAAATCAGTTGCTCAAAACTTCACACTAATAAAAGTCATCGCAGAAATGTAAGCACGGGCTTCTGATAAACATTGCCATATTCTTTCCTCTACCCCCTGGTGTTTCAGCAAATTAACATGTGACTAAGATCAGAAGCCAAGACATAAAGAAAGAGGAATGAAAAAAATATACAGCAAAAAATCTTAGCCAAGGAATGCCATAACACTGAGGAACAAAATAGCTGGCACTGAGTTTTTTACCAGCTAACAAGTTCTCACAGTCTGATTCTAGGCAAGATCTCAGTTAAGCAGAACAAAACATTTTCTAGGCACCACATATGGGAAAAATATTTACCTTGTTATGCATTTCCATAAAATGCATGAAAACAATATAAAAAATAATTCGTGCATCAACTACCACTTGTCGATCTTTTCCCCTCCTTTCAATGGTCAGTCCTTAGGAAGAAAATTTTAATCATATTCCCTTGTGTCTATCCCATGAAAACTAGAACTCTTTTGGTTGTTCTATTTATGCCATTGTGCTAGTACAGAAGGCAGGAACACACCTGATTGCATTGGTATTCATATTATGATTTCCATCAGGTAATATCATTATTATTATCATACTCTGTTTTTACTGTTTGCCAAACATTGTTCTAAGCACTGTATACATTATTTCACTTAGCCTACATAACAGCCCTGTAAAATGGGTATTATATTTCTCCAGGTGAAAAAAAAGTCAGGAAACTGAGATCCTGAGAAGCTATATAACTTGCCTACCACATTTGCACCCAGAAAACAGCCAAGTCAGGATTTGAACTCAAGTCAGTTTCACACCCAGTTCCCTTCTTTTCAGCCACAGCTAAATGGAGGATACCCGGTTTTGTGAGTGTTAATGATACCTTTTGACACGCTGCATGTTCCCATTTTAAAAGAGTGATTGAAAGGCTCTATATAGCCCATGAATTTTATACCCACTTGTACCAAAATTTCTTCAATTCCCTTTGCAGCTTTTCTGCTTTTGTTTTAAACTCTTCTTCTTTCTGCTGTGCTTGCCCTATACGTGCACACATGAAAATGAAGTTTAGAGGTTCCTTCTAGCCAAGTCTTTCAACATTTGAAGAGCCATGAAAGCAAACCCTCTAGTTCCAATTAAACAATATTTCATTCACGCAGCACTTTCTGAAAAATTCAAAGAGACTTAGGTACTTTTAATCAGATTCTCTTGGTACCTAAATTCATACTTATGTTTAATTGTGACCCCTTTAGATGACTCCTAATCCTAGAATCTAAAAGAAATTGGCCCTACTTAAAAACCAAAGGCCACTAAAACAAACTAGGCAACACAAAAGGGTAAATTCTATGTACAAAATAATAAAAACAATTAAAGAAAAGCAGTGCTCTGTGTTACCCCATTATAAAAGTTAATAAGAAAAATGATGGTATTTAATAATTATTGAGTAAACACTATGTGCCAGTTAACACACCAAGTGTCTTACACAGATTATTTCTTCCTTCTACACTGAATCATAATGTCAGACACTGATGCATGGCAAAAGGAATAGATTTAACCCTTGCAATGTATAGAGAAGATGACAGGGACAGGGAGGAAGAGGTTCACTTGATCAACAGAGTAGGAATGAAACACTGACATGACATCCAATGATTCCATCAGAAAATGTTTACCAACTTTCTCCATGAAGCAGGATTAATGATCAAAAATAAACTCACAGTTTTAATAGCATGTTTGAATCTAGCTGTGCTCTGCTTGTTTTAGCTGCTCTGTATATTCCGTTCTTAGTTTTACTCTACAAGCCAGTGGCTATTACCATGAGCCCCATTTTATAGATGCTGAAACTGAGGCTTGAAAAGGGTAACTTGCCCATGGACACACAGGTCACCAGGGCAAGAGACAGGGTTTGGCCCAAGCTTTCAAGTCCAAGCTCTTGACCACTAAGCTTAAAGGCTCTCAGGATTGCTCATGACCTCACCTATGTTGTCACTGGGCTGTTAAAAAGTGAGCAAACATTTACAGGATGGAAGACAGGAAACAGGTTTCCTTTTCTAAACAGCACAGCAAAGACATAATAATTTCTTGAGTGAAGAGGATACCATTCAGTACCCTTTAAAGTAGTTCTCTCAGTGGAATCCTAGAGGCTTAAAAGAATCCATTGGACACTTTTTCCTTCCTAAAGGGACTTTGGTATTAAAAAGGTTGTCATTTGTGTTTGGTAATTTTTCCTAAAATTAAAAAAAAAAAAAAAAACAGTGTTTCCAGGTAACATGAATTGGTGATAAAATGTCCCAGCCCATTCAGATAACCAGACCATGAGCTAGTAATAAAATGAGGATTAGAATCCTGGTCACCTAATTTCTAGGCAAACTTTCTTTGTACTAACAGTCTGACATTTCCCTCTGTCTTGGCTTAACAAGCCCATTCTGCCCTGTCTGTGTAATCCCTGGTGTAAGCAGTAACCAGTTAAGGGCTCCTGAACAGCATTAAAACAATCTGTAGCTCCAGGAGACCAGAGTTCTTTTGATCCTGCCTGGAAGATTCAGCAGAGACACTTTAAAGTAGACCACTCAGAAAGTACTATAGCAGGGGGTCATTTTGTTTCCTGGGGTGAAAGTCTTCTAGGGGTTTGAGGAGAGAAGTGGTCTGTGTGGAAGTCAGTCTTCCCACTAATGAAACTGCTTTCCTCGTGGAAACAAACACTCACGTATACTGGGCAGAGAAGGGGGAACTAGAAAAACACTACTATTAGTAAAGTATTATAGCTATCATTGTCCAGGCATGTAAATTACAGCAGGCACAATGCTAGGCATATTACACATGCCCAATTTAAACCTGACAATGACCTGCAAGGTATGTATTAGTAATTTTATTTTTACAGATAGAAGAAAGGAAAATGAGAAAACTAAGCAAGCTTTTTTCCAAGGTCACAAAGATAATAAAGGATGCTTCCAGGTTTATTTCAAAGCCCACTTCCTTGCAGTATGCTCCCCTGCCTCAAGACCAGGGATACAGCAGCAATCCAGAAGGAAGGAGGCAAGAGGCAAAAACACACAGAAAAAAAAAAAATGCACAGACTATCATAAGAAAGAAGGGATACAGCAGCAATCCAGAAGGAAGGAGGCAAGAGGCAAAAACACACAGAAAAAAAAAATGCACAGACTATCATAAGAAAGAAAGAAGCCTATAGGGCAAGAGAAGAAGTTGGTCAGGCTTTGCAAGAACAGCCCCAAAGTCCTATCAGAAACGACAGTGACCAGACATCACTAAAAGATGTGGTCACTGCAACACACTCGTACGTAGAAGATGACAATAGAAGCAAAGAAGAAAGAAATTCCTCTCAATTAATAGAGTGGGAATGAGGCCATCTCAGGCTTATTATGTCTACCATCTCCCTCCATGAAGGATTGCTGGCCAAAAAGAAACTCACATTTACAAGAGCATGTCTGAAATTGATTGTGCTCTACCTACGTTAGCAGTTTAATATAATTTAATGTGAGTCTAAATCATTGTTATATAATAAATCTCTTGCTGTGGCAAGTTGTAGTTTAAAAACCCCAATGGTATTGATTATATCAAAATTCAGGTCTGAGTAAAGCTTGCAGACTAGTAGACTACCCAAACAAGGACTGGTGGATTCTTACTGGTCCTTTCAATACCCTGGGTTACACAGTAGAAAAGCATGCAGATTGATTCCCTAAACACACACACACATACAAACACACACACACACCCCGTCACGGTGGATTCTTACTGGTCCTTTCAATACCCTGGGTTACACAGTAGAAAAGCATGCAGATTGACTCCCTAAACACACACACACATACAAACACACACACACACCCCGTCATGTGGGGGATTCCTTGCTTGGACTTTTCTATCTTGCCATGAACTTATTTTCCTCCAAATGTGTCATATTTCAATTTTCAGTTCCTCTCTGACCTCCAAATGCTGTCCTCTTTTAAAGACTTGTTCACCATTTCACCATTTGATCATGTTACTACCCTGCTTAATATCTCCCAATGATCCTCAGTAGAATGGCAGATAGAATTCAAATTTCCTGAGTCTGCACATAAAGATCTCTGTGATTGTCTTCATGATCACCTCCTACCACTCACTCTTCAGTGGTATCCAACTGCATACACCTCCTCTCACTTTGATTCGTACATTTTTCACCTCCTTACTGTACACAGGCCTGGAACATCCACCTTTCCCTTCCTCCATTGGTCACAGTACTCCACATCTCTCAGGATTCAGCTACAGAATCCCTTCTGTGGGGAAGTCTTCACTGACCTCCCTGGGAAGGAGCCAGACTCTCTGACAGCCTCATCATGGGCCCACCCCTTCTTTCCGCATTCTAATTGTCATTTACCTGCTTATTCCTCTGGTAGATTGTGGGGAGGAAATGAACCATCTTCAGTTTTACATGTTCATTGATTAGCTGAATGAAAAAACAAAGAACCCCTTTTAGCAGCACAGAATGCTTTAGAAGGGAAGGTAAATTCTTAGTCTTCCAAAGGACTTCTCATGAGTCAAATCCAGAAGATCCACAAATGCAAGAAAAAACTGCAAGTCTAGAAACTCTTAGAGATGCTAAGGAGAGAGCATGCTCTTGTCATCTTCAGAGGATGCAAGTAGGAGGACAACTCACAGTCACCTGGACATTGCAGTCTACAAGCACTGTCACAGCTGTGAAGGCACTTTCTACCTTTGATGAACAGATGGGAGGTGACGGAGATAGCAATGACTGAACTCTTACAGGTACTTTGCACGTGTTAGATCACCTAAAAACCTCATGAGGTAAGCATTGTCTCCATTTATAATGCAAAGTCTGAAGTCACACAAGAAGTGAGTCATGTGATGTGGTCTGACTTCAGCTCAAGTATGATGATAGGAAAACCTAAGATTTTTATTTACACTATAGCGCATCTTCCACAGATGCAAAAAGTCTCTCTATCCATTGATCTTACCTGAGCTCAATTTAAAAAGGATTTCCCAGTCAGAAATGAAGAATAGAATCCCCCACGAAGCAAGTTCACTGCTTCCCATTCCCAGTTCCAGGAAGATTTGATCAAAACCTAAAAGATCAGCTCACAAGACCTGGCTGGGCAGCAGGATTTGGCTTAACCTCCTATTCCAGCCTCTCCCCACCCACCATGTTTCTCCTGAGAACACTTTCAAACATGCCTGTCTGTTTGACAAAGGAAGCCCTAGACACAGAAAACCTATAAAGATGGAGGCCCGGGGTCAGCAAAGTTTTTCTGTAAAAGACTAAAGAATAAATATCTTTAGGTGTACGGTCATAACTACTATACTCTGTAGTTGTAGCATGAAGGCAGCCATCAGCAATATGTAAATGAATGAACATGGCTGGATTCCAATAAAACTTTATTTACAAAAGCAGATGGCCAAACTGCTTTGGCCATGAGTTATAGTTTGCCAACCCCTGGTGTAGGTCAAGGGCAGTAAATAAATTTCATCTCATGTGTCAGCTTTGATCAATGAGGAGTTGGCTTCCTGGAGTTTGGTATTCATGAAGACTCACTAGGAAATATGCTATGATCAGTTAATGATGTCTGCTGTAGGTGTCAGAAGGATCACGTTGGTTCATGTGCCATATTTGCCATCTTTGGTTAAGTTGTGAGTGTACAAATGAGTTTATAAAGAGGCCATGAAACAATGTAGACTTTTCAAGTAGCCAGAGACTCCCACAAAGCTGAACAATCACCAAGCTACCTCTCTGCCACTGCCACTTTTCCTAGCAAATTTCATATATCTTCTATTCTAAATATGTCACAATCAGGATCTCATGATTTGAAAAAAGGAGAAAGTCAAAAAGTTTATCTACACATAGAATCTAAAAGTAAATCATACTTTGAGAAGTTGGATTAGGCAAAAATCCTTTTTTGTATCTAAGGTTTGTATGTCTGATTACCTAGGATTAAGAAAGCATCCTACTCTCTGTAGCAAAAGCAATTGTAGCAGGTGGGAATTGTTTTTCTTTTTTAAACAGACTCACTGTTAATAACTGCCAAGAAAGCCTTTTCTATAAGCAATGTTGTAGTCGACGATAGAGATTGTTCAAAAGGCATACTTTGAATTAATATTGAACTTGTAAGTAAATACATAAAGCTTCAGCACCATAAAGCTAATTTAAAAGGGACACTTCTCTTTATAGTTTCCTGGAGTATTACAGACTCTATGATATTCTTCTGCCATAATATAGGATTCATTAAAGAACTGAAGCCATAATTGTCTATATCAGTACATACAAGCCAACAAGATAAATCATCTGAATGAATTAGTTAATACAACCTCAAGTCCTCACTATGAAGTTCTCCGCCTGACCCCTGGCAGGTAGACAGAAAACCCAAGACTGAATTTCAGTTGTGATAATATCAGAGAAAAGAATTCAAAAGGAATTTCCAAAGTATCGTAACTTTTACACACGAAAGACAATATCTTCTTGACAATTTTATCCTTTAAGAATGGAAAATGATGAAATAGATAAAATCTATATACACATATAAAACATATACATTTGCATTTTTAAGATTTATGCAATAATAATGTATACCTTTTATTGTGATCAATATTATCTTTCTCAATGTATCAATAATGGGAAATTTAAATTTAATTGAAATCCCACGTATTGTTTGTTGGCAAATACACAGCAATTTATTTTTCACCCAGTGGTCATTTTTCTACACTTTTCTCTCTGTATAATGGCAGGGGAAAGACATAAAGTAACGAAGAGAGAGTAAGAACAGGCAAAATGATATCTTATTAATTAATCAATGGAAGGTCATGTGATAACAGGAAACTTAGAATAATACAACTTTTATACTAAACTCAGGACCGATTTTACCGACAACAATTTTGAAAGAAGAAGAAAATGCAGAGTACATTGGCCAGATATAGATATAATTTTGTCTGTTTAAGATTTCTGTGCATTACCATTCATAAAATATGTATGCCTTTATTGACTTCCTCGGGAGAACAAGAGGTTGCTTCCCTTCAGAGTATAAAAAGTCAGGGGAAAGTTGAAGAGTCAGTAGCTCTCATGCTAAATGCTGTAGTGGCTTGGTGAGTGGCCTATATTTGAATGTTTTGATCTCTCTTAGTTGTTGTCAAGTTTGAGGACTATTTCAATGATTAAAATTCCAAATGAGATACTGTGACTAAAATCAGAAATGAAGATGCTTGATTTATTATGTATCGTGCACGTTGCGATCAACCTATGAATACATATTTATTTATTACAATAAAAAAAGGCATCTATGAAAACAAGAAACCCTGGAGATTATTCCGCCCATGTTTTATTTGGGCTGGTTACAGACAACAAAGAAAACAGCATATGTAGTACTTCTAGCAAGCGTATATCTACAGGAATACCAAGGGCCTTTTCCTGAGTGCCTTTATAAGCCGAGGTATTCCCTACCCTCTTCTGTAGAAGTTATCACTGTATTAGATGTTGTTGAACATATTTGATATGAAAGCATTGTCTGTTTGCTACCAGTATCTAACGAGTCTCTCCCCCAGAGTTGCCAGCAAGGTGCTGATTAATTAACTGAAGTAGTGAAGCTGAATCGTACAACAGCTGTTTAGAGAATTGTCATTAACTTGGTCTCCTTTCCTGTCTATTAGCTTTCTTGCAGCAATCCCACTAAAATGCAAATCTGGGAAACTCAGCTTCAGAATCTACCTTAACCTCTGCGCCCTCTTTGATGCAAAATAGATGTGAATGGTCTGGGCTGATTTTTTTGTTTGTTTGTTTTTTAAGGGAAATTGGATAAATGAGAAAGCAGGCCTGGAAACCAAAAGGAGGTTTACAAAAAGGGATTTGGGAACCTTCCTAGAAGTCACAGTTTGTCTCATTACTTGTCATTTGCAGGTGAAAACAGAACAGCGCTTTGGGCTGAATGTCAAAATGGGAATTGCAGATAGCCTAAGCTTATTGAACAGTCAGCTATCTCACCATCTCTTCCTGGGACCTCCTTGCCCTGGAAAGAAGAAGGCACCTGCCATGGAGAAAGACCGCAAACAGGAGCGGGGTGAACAGGCAGATGCAGCCGCTCCTGTGGAATGATGACAGTTGGCGAAGGATTCCAACCTGAGGACCTCAGCTGCCCCAAGAACAAGGATGACTATTCAGAGGCACAGAAGCTATATCGAGTGGCAGATTGCAGGGAGGGCTGAGTTGATGAGACACAAGCACGTCATTAAAATGCTCTGTGGTGAGGTGTGGTGACTCAGACCAAATAAAAATAAAGAGAATTTTCAAACTTCCGTCCTTTCTCCCTTCCTGCCTCCCTCTACTCTTTCCTTTTTCTTCTCCTTTCTCTTTTCCTTCTTTCTTCTTTCATATATATTTTTAAGTCTACCTGCAGATTTTTGTGAAAGGCAACAATGTCTTCCACATGCAGGCCGACAAAATTAATTCATAACGGAGGCTGTCACTGTTTCATCCCAGGTATCACCTGATAACCCCGCTAAGCTCTGCGTATTCCCTCTGACATGAATCCCAGAGACTTGGTACCAGAGAGCTCAGATGTTAATACCTTCTGTCGCTGTAGCGGTTACCCCATGCAATTTCATTTGCTGTGGCGCCCTTTCACGATGGACTCACTTTATAAAACAGCTAAGGAATTTCCAACTCGTAAAAAAGTAGAAATTAAAGATGTGCTTAAATAGCACACAATTGGGTCATCAGGACATATAATAAAGAAGCCAAATACATCCAAAACTGCAGCAGGTGCTTTTTTCTTTTTTTTTTTTTTTTAATGAAGCAGATAAATACAGAAATGAACACACTGATACAGACAGAGCATCTGCCTCATGATAAAATTAAGTCTTGTGACAGAAATAAATCACTGTGGGGGAGAATGTAACCCATTATCCAATAGGATTTTTTTTCTTTTTTTCTTATGTGACAGGACTTATTGGATTCCCTGACGCTAGGCAGCTAAGTGCATCCACAATTTGATAATAAATCAGAAAGACTGCAGGATTTGAAATTTAACAACTACTTATTTTTCTGTGATGTAGAGATAAAGGGAAAATTTCAGTGAGTAACTATTAAATTGGGAATCTCCTTTTTTTCTGATTATCTGATCCTCTGGTACTATGTCACATCATCACGCAATGCCAACAACCAGCAGTGAGTAAAATAGACTTTGGACTAAGATGAATAGAGAACCACTTATCTATCCCTTTCTTTCCCAATATTCAGTTTTATCTAAAGAGTAACACAGAAAGGTTACTTTTGACATAAAAATATACCGCTCTTATTACACTTTCCTTTTTATCCCCTTCAACACTTTGAAAAACGGCAATAACAGCATGTTTTTCTTTTTAAAACATTTTCACATTTGAACAATAGAAAAGGGAAATCCATATATCATGTTAAAAATACACAGGAACTAATAGAGCTCAGGATTACTTTACCATGTTTGATAAATGTGACTTGCAAAAGCATACCTTCACGTTTTAATGATTCCCTTTGTTATAACATGCTATTAATTAGTGGGAGTGGGGGGAAACGATTCATTTCTCCAAAATGTACCTTTATTTTTCCATGTTGAATCTTTGCAGCACCTTGAGGGTTTTGCTAACACTTATACGGAACTATATAGATTGCCCTTGTGAGAAATGCAGAGAGAGAACTCAAGTGATTTTTATTCTACTGGTAATTTTTTTTTAAGTGAGAACATGGTACACTTCCAAAGGAATCTGATCCATTGTGTAAAAATATAGGAACAATGTAGCAACTGACATCAGGGAATATTCAGAAATAGTATATTTTTGAGCCTAGGTATATTTCAAAAGCCAGAGCAGAATCAGTTTTCTTGCAAACTAAATCAAGCTCGGTATAAAGCTGCTATCGCTGATTTTTCCTCCCACATCTTGTCTTGTAAAGGCGTGCAGGTGGGGTTGGATGGAGAGGCATTAAACATTGATCACTGGTAACTACGGTAATCTCCTTCGGGAGCATTAACTGCTACACCCTCAGCCTGTCTTCAGAGAGAGCTAACTCCATGTGACAACACACGAAAAGCTGTTAAAGAACTGTGAACTCTTACAGTTGGGCACCAGCCTTTAATTAGAGTGTGGCATTGAAACAGACGCTGGTAAGTATCCAGAGAGATACAATGAATCTATTAGTTCAAGAAGTAAGATACAATCAGCCAAATCATACCTCGATCACAAAACACACCAAGAGATGAAGGACAGAGACATACAACCAGTAAAATGTCATGAGCATCAGGAAGAGAGTCATTCAACGTGGGTTGTTACTCGCTCTGTTTCACACAAATTGGATGATAGAAACAAAAAGGGAGAACTTGAAGATACAACCAGTAAAATGTCATGAGCATCAGGAAGAGAGTCATTCAACGTGGGTTGTTACTCGTTCTGTTTCACACAAATTGGATGATAGAAACAAAAAGGGAGAACTTGAAGACAAACATTGCTGGCAGTGCCTGGAAATTTGGAACACTCTTCTATGCTTTAAAAATTCAGTTTGACCTGATTCGTCATTTCTGGAGAACAGGAATCTTGCAACTGGCTATTGAGACAGTGAAAACGGTTTTTAAAAAAATCAAGCAAGAGATCCTGGCATAAGCCCAGTGTTATTTATGGTACTTAAAAGTGCATACTGCTTTCTTTTTTTAACAACAATGACAATATTTTCCTAGCTTTGTTTTCCACAAAAATACAAACAAAGAAGAACTAGATGCAATATTGAATTGGTAACTTCTCCACAGGCACCTCAAATAAAGGACCATAAAATGCACCTCATAGTGCCCTTCATTATATCCAGTCTCACAGCTTGGATTCAGCCACCCGGCATGCCACACATACCTACCAACATCGCACTTTCTTTTGCTGTGATCTGTTCCAGTCGGACATGCTAAACACAATTCCGGACCCACATTATATGGGACTGGGTCCACCTCACAAGGTTTTGAATCTTTTCCAAAGCTTGGAAATAATTTGAAATGGATTACTTCAATCTCGTTGAATTTATCTAGTCTGATTCCTCTCCTCATCACCACAGAGAAATCCATCTTTTTGATCACACAAAAAATCATGGTCCTGTTTGAAAACTCTGGCCATGAATAAAAAGAATGAGATGGAGTCAAAAGTTTCTCATTTTCCAGAGAGGAAATTATAAGACCCAGAGAGGTGGGTGTGTTACCTACATCCACACATCTGGGTAGTGAGAGGGCCAACCTAGAATACATACTCTCTAACTCAGAGCCCAATATTCTTTCCACGACATGCTGTTAAACCTCATGTTTTCTTACCCTCCAAGTGAACAGCACTGAAGGGGAAATCCCAAAGAAATCAAAGCCATGTGCCTGCAGCCTCTGGGAACTCAGTTGAATTCAGTTTAATAAAAGAGATGAAGAATAGATGAAAGGACAGAATTAGAAGGGAAAAGTGTGCAAAGATTTGCTTGAGAAAGAGGGTTAAGAGTTAGGCTCTAATGTTAGCAAACACATCCCAGAGTATTACCCAGGCCGTGAGGATTAAATCAGCTGACATCTATTTCAGGTGTCCAGGAGCCAGCCACACAGACATCTTCACAAAAAGCATTCTAGGGCCGGCCCAGTGGCTCACTCGGTAGAGTGCGGCGCTTGGGAGCGTGGCGGCGCTCCCACCGAGGGTTCAGATCCCATATAGAGACTGGTCTGCTCACTGGTTGAGCATGGTGCAGGCGCGACACCAAGGGTTGCGATCCCGTTACCAGTCACGAAAAAAGACAAAAAGGAAAAAAAAAAAAAGCATTCTAGGCATAGGGAACAGCAAGTACAAAGACTCCAAAGCAAAAATAAATTTCAGGAATAGAAAGAAGACCAGTGTGGCTACATGGAGCAACCAGCGGGTGGAGTAGAGAGGTAGACAGGGCTAAGCTACTGTAGGTACTTTTAAACTGTGAAAAGGAATTTGTGGGGCCGGCCCTGTGGCGCACTGTAGCAGTGCGCCACTTGGGAGTGCAGCGGCGCTCCCGCCGAGGGCTCGGATCCCACATACAGACCGGTTCCCACTCACTGGCTGAGCGAGGTGCGGGCGCAGCACCAAGGGTTGCGATCCCGTTGCCGGTCCCGGTCCGGTACGGGCACGACACTGAGGGTTGTGATCCATTGCCGGGCACAAAAAAAGAAAAAAAGGAAAAAAAAAAAAAAGGAATTTGTGATTTGTTCGGATGTTTTCCCTTGAGGGCTTTTTAACAGCCCTTAGTATGACTTAGGAAGACTCTACCCGCTTACAAACACAGATGAGGTCTTCCAGGGAATGAGAATCATTGAGACAGGACCCTCAAGAAATGTTCTGGTTCTCCAGGTTATTCCTGAGAAAGAAGATTTAAATTTAAAAAGCAGCAACAAAGAGTCTTGAAGCTTGTGGCTTAAAGAAAATCATAAGCACTAAACTTGTAAGGGAATTCATATTCATATTTTTAAAATGTGAAATAAATGAAGAGCTTTTGAAAAACATAAGATGTGAGACTTTTTCAAAATGGTTTTTCAAAACTCAGAAGGCAGAGTAAATAAAAACGTAAAATAGGGTACAGGAATCTATTTTCCTGGGCATTGTTGAGAATGAAGTCAGCTTGGGATACTGGAGAGAGCTGGGGATGGTAGCCTGGACAATCTTGTCCTATGATGTCTGCCACTCTCAGCTGGGTACCATTGGTAAATCATCCCCACCCCCATCCCCATGAAAGTCTGCTCATCAGTTAAATGAGCTAATTACCTAAGACAATCCTTACAAATCCCATCAGATCCAGCATTTTATTCTTCTATGCTCCCAAGACCACAGGGACTGAGAGGGCAGTGTTGTCACATTATTCAAATTTTAATTTCTAGACACAATTGGAAGTTTCTGGATTTGAAGTGCTATACCCAAGCTAGAGAAAAGGACAGAGGGTTAGCTCTACGAAAAGAACAAATACCAAAAGTGAGGAAAAAAAGTGGAACAGAAGGGTTAAAAGAGGCAGAGGACATTATTTTGGTGCAATAACTGTCTCTAAAAATGTGCTTATTCATTAAAAAGAAAGATGGAGCAGGACCAGTGGAGGAATATGGGGAAGAGAGGGCATACCTACCTCACAGCCAGAAATTTTCTGATTCCATTGTCATACAGGGTAGGCAGTTCAGATTAAGAGTGGGGGTGGAAGATCCTTAGAGACATGTAATCCCACTAAGTCTCGCAGGGGTGACAAGGTTACTCAACTAGTTACAGACCTAGGACTAGACCCAAGATTCCCGATTTTTAACTAGTTAGTCTTTCTACTGGGAGTTTTGCAGATTGGATCTTAGAAAAAATGCTGTAGTGTCCATGTGGGGAAAGGCTACTGGGTAGGTCACTGCCAGGGAGCAAGAGCAATGGCTTTGAAATTTATGGGTTTGCCCCTCAACATTGGCTCAAACCATTGTTAATCCATTCCTCTTCAGAGTGGCATGCTGCTGACACAATCTCAGAGAAGTGTATAAACACACTACTCTACTGGAGCTGAGGGGAAAGATAGGCTCGGGCGGCTCTTTGCACTACATTCCGTACTGTTGGTAACTTGCTAGTCCTTTGGTTAGTGCATACTACTGGTAGGAAAGATCTCTTCCTCTTGCCACCTTATAGACTGCCCCTCGTAATCCCAACCACCTGAAACTGAGTGCTACTTTTCACCAGATGACCAAGACACTCATGGGTGACTAAATGTGCTCGAATCCATGTCATCTTAGAAAAAGTAAGAAAGAGGGAAAGAAGGAAAAGCAAAAAAAAAAAAAGAAAAGAAAAGCACTGCTGAAGTTGAAGTTGAAAATTTTGTATGCAATAACATCAGTCTTCTTGGACTGCACTCTTCAACCCATTCTATCTCCATTTGACTGTTGATTTAGCTCATTTTTCCTAGATTTAATGTAATTTAATTCTTATGTGCATCAGTTCTAAGATGCAGATCTTCCCATATTCAATGGATATTTTGACATTAAAATTGGGAAGCATCTTACAATCAATGGTATGTCAGTTTAATTGGCAGTGGTTTTTCTTTCTTAGTGATATATAAAATAACGTGTATCAATAATTATGGTGTCTTAGATTCAATGAAATACAGTAAAAATGAAGAGTAAATAAGAATGAAGAGTAAAAATGAAATACAATAAAATAAATGAAAAATGAAGAGCTGTTCCATCGCTATCTTCCACAGGCTACAGGAGCGTGACTGCCCATTTCTCCGCTTCTCTCCTCTCTCTCAATCTCTCTCGCATGTGTGCATGTTCTGTCATTGTCACTTTCTCATTCTCTCATCCTTTCCTTAATTTAAGTAAGATTTATCAAATGCCCCTCTGTGACAGGAACTATGCTAAGCACTGGGGATGAAATAAGGAGGAACCAAAACAGAAGTGGCTCCTGCCCTCATGAAGCTTATCATCTACTAGGAAGAGACAGACGTAGATCAAATAGCATGAAAACAAATTACAAGTATAAAAAGCACTTCAAAGGACAGGTGCGTGGTGCTAGGAAGGAGTAGCAAACAGGCTGATGACCCAGTCTGGAAGCTGTCTTCAGAGGAAGGAACAATAAAGTTGAAGGCAGAGCATTTTGTGCACAGGGTAATTTCATATGCCAAGGTCCCTTGGCAATTGGAAGTAAAGCTTTGAGAAAGCTATATCACTGGAGCCCAGAGAACAAGGAGGCACAGAGGGGAGGTGAAACAGGTAAGGAGTCAGACTATGACAGGGCTCTGTCTTTATCTTAACAGCAATCTAGAGACATGGAAGAGATAAAACCAAAAGGGAGAAGCAGGAGAGGTAAGATGCTCAGATCAAAAACAGCATTCTCGTGGGGTGCACTGAGGGTGCAGGTCAGGGGACTATTATAGAGGTCCAGAGGAGAACTGATGGGAAAATTCAGACTTGAGCTGCTCTCTCCACAGTGTCTCAACCATGCAGACCTCAGCTCTGCAGCACAGCCCTTTCCCATCATTTCTTCCTCTGTACATACACACCTTGCAGTGACATCCTGGGAGCAATAAGCAGAGAATGAGGTCAGAATATTCAATAGAGGTTCCTGCTGCAGATGAGAGAGAACCGTGAACAAAGCATGACAGAGAAGGGGGCTTGGGAAAGCTAACGGAGGAGAAGGAAACACAGCCCACACAGTTGGCCAGATCTCACCCAGCTGGGACGTTGGGCCGCGCCTGGATTCTGTCCTCTGAACTCTCTAACACTAAGGCAACCTATTGTCTCTCTGGCTTGGTCCTCATTAGATGCACTGAAGATCTCACAACCAACATGGGGAAGATAAAAGTTTATTTGATGCCCGAAGAAAAAGAGCTTTTTATTTAAAGTGAACACAAAAAAGATCTTTAGGTGCTTTTTTCCCCTCCTTGGCAGATACTGACTTACAAACTGATCTTATTCTACTGGTTGCAATATATCTATTTCCAGTCCTTGTACATCCACCCCATGAATTGTGATTTGATGAAGTCTCAAATGTAAAATTGCTATATGTTCTTAGGAAGGGAAAACAAAACTTCAATCCATGGTTTATTAAAATCCCTAGGTAAGCACAGTTTACAAACCTAATGCCAATACCTGGAATTCACCCTCGTGATAATGTTAGCCATAGAGTGACTGCTATCTGGAACTGCATTCAAGTTTGGTTGCCCTTCAGAAGTACTGAAGATCTAACTCCTAATGGCTTTTTATATAAAAACTGTCTTTGATTGACAGACCATAATCACTGGAAGGGCAGCAAACAAAAGCTGGGTGAAGATGCTCCCCATTAATTTTTTTTTCTTTGCAACATCTATAGGCATCTGATCACACGGTTGCACAATTATTTGCTAACTGGAGATGTTATTATTCTCTGACTGTCTTAGAAAAGTAGTAACCTTATTTGGCAAAGATGAAAATATGTGGATTCTTTTCCTTCTGTTCATATATCTTAAATCTTAGGTCATTTTTACAGCAACTTTCTTCTCAAATCTCCCACCATTTATCTTTCCATTCTCAGCAAGGGCTGGTTTACTTAATACAGGAAGACCTTCACATAACTTTCTGGCATTAATTATTATGGAGGCACAAACTCCCACATGAAATACTTGCTGCAATGTGTCCCGTAAAAAATACAGTGAAGGCAAAATAAAAAGGCAAAACACTCCTGATTATTATTTGCTATTTTACAAGAATTTTACAAACTAATTGGGAGTTTGATTGTAAAGCACAGGGCCTCTTCTATACAGCCTTACATTAATAAGTTAATATAAACATTTCCAAACTGCATCTGCAAATAAAGGAAGCAAGAAAAAAAGATGGCCAAGTCTCCTCCACGGGCTTCATTCTGAGAACAGGGTCTGATTTTGTTCTTTTTAGAGGTGCCTGCTGGCAATGGCATGAGGGTTGTGAAGCTATGTGAGGGACATTAAAATAATACAGCCCTAAATGAATACTAATAAGCACTTCTGAAGAGTCAGCCCATTAGGATGATAAGGAGTGAGAAGCTGTGCATTTCAGGGCTGACAAGGTCCTGCTAGCTTCCATCTCATTCTCCTTCTTGTGACTACAAACAACTCTGTAAACTTTCATTTTGAGAAGTGAAGTGGGTAAAACACAGCCTAGGTCAAGATTTTAAGGGACACCTCTGAGTTTAGCTTGACTGGAGGGAAACTGACAAGATCTGTTCCAGAACGTGGCACTGAGTCTGTGTTGGGATCAGCAGCAGCCTCCTGCAAACAGTCTGTCTCTGCCCCAGATATGGGGCATTTCACTACTTATTGCCCCTCTATTGGGATTATCCATGATATAAATTGGCTGAAACTTGGCACTTTAACCTGCTTGTGCATATGGACCCACCCATATCTCCTCCCCCAATCCCTGACTCCAACCACCTCCCACCCTACCTTAGTATGTAGAAAAGACACCAACCATGTCACCAGGCACCCAACATGGTGCCTCACACATAGAAAGACCTCAATAAGAGTACCTTGGTTGGATGAATAAATAAATCAAAGAAAAATATTGGGATGCATTGGTAGGCTACAGAGGATCAAGGGGTGCCTCTGGAGTTAATCAGACCTAAAGTCAAATCTTAGCCACTCCTCTTATTAAGACTGTGTTCTTG